>NC_047516.1:19377169-19489669 GCF_902827115.2 Pseudochaenichthys georgianus
CCAGTCAGTGGGCGTGCAATGTCTGCAGAAAATGTACAATGTATAGCTTAAGAAAAACTGTAATATCTTCTATTATGCTTCACACAGTAATGTAATTGGTAGCAGAACTATTAGAAAATGGACAAATTGCCAACGTTAGCTTTTTTAAATAGGGTTAGAAAACGTCTATTTTCCTAACTGTATCAAAGCTGTTATTACTTATTGAATAGCAGGCCCTGGCAACATACCACATTTTTTTCACAATACACGCTTTTTAAAAAAAATGAATGATATTTGTATCTGTGTGTGTGTTACCATTGTGTTCTGTGAGAGCTGCTTCAGATGGGCATTCTTTCTTGTTTTTCTGATACAGAGCCTTCAGTTGAATACCTATCTTCATTTCAGCATGATCTGCCTTTTTCTACACACACAAACCACTTCATTTATGAAAAGGTATAACCGTTTATCAGCAAAAAAAAATATTTTTTTAAGAATATGTACATATATAGGGTAATCATTTTAAGTATTTGAATGATGTTAAGTCATTTTAAGAGTTAGGCTTGATTATGTGTCAGTCACAATTTGTTTATATCTTTACACCCACAGCTTTATTGGTAAGTCCACTGATCTGCAGCTGGGCTTCGTAGACCTCTTGGAGCAGCCTGCGACCACAGTCCATCACCACAGAAGCCATGTGATGCTCTCTGAGCACACGTAATGCCTGGCCAGGGAGGAATAGACATTACTTTGTGCAAGGCGCCTGGTTAGTTAACATTTGGGATATCAAGGTGTCAAGGTGGATGAGTGTGACTACTAAAATAAAAATAGTGAAGTATCTTTACACTACAATCATGGCAAAAAATGCCTCAACACATCTTGAACAGGTTAACTTTAAGTGTGTAGGTATATTTATGTTAAAGGTTCAGCATGCAGAACATTTTATTGTTAAGAGATAATGTTAAAACTTGCAGACACACCTTGGACAGGTAGTAGGTGATGCACGCTATCATGTGCATAAATGACTCTGATGTGTTTCCAGTCCCGTTTTGTTTAAAGAGTCCTGAATTCTCCTCCAGAACTATCAAGCATTTGTTCAAAACCTGAACATCAAAGCACAGACACATGCTTTTACACACATTCTTATTAACTTTTTACAGTTTGTATTATGTTACAGATTATAGACTTCTATGGACGAGGTATTGCAGACCTGAACTACTTGGTCGCAAGTGATCTGATGAAAGATCATTGGTGCTAACAGGCCGTAACAGCTGACTGCAGCTTGCACGGCAAAGCAGCCGTCGTTCAACCACATGGCCAGGTCCATGGCCACCAGCATTCGCTCACACTCTGCCAGTCGGACTTCCTGCATACACACACATCATTTATTTATATCCATGTTCATTCAGAACCTGTCACATCAATACAAGCGAAAAAACAACATATACTTTCACATTGCGATATTGCTAACAATGATTACTTTCATACTAATTGTTGTCTCCTTGTGTAATTCAATTTGGAAAATAAATACACACTATATTGTACTTGCATACATCTCTTTCCAGATTAATTTATTTGACCTGTTCCCAGATAAACGCTCCACCGTCACTAAATGAGTCACAATTTAGCGATCCCTGCTGAATGTTTATCTCCGTCTCAATGAAGATGGAAGTGAGGAACAGCTGACACAGGTGAGGAGAGGACAGTAGCAGGGTCTGGACACGCAGCCTTCAATATGGTGAATGGAGAAAGAGCGAAAGGAGATTAACAAATGTAACAGTGTATTTTGGCTTGAGCTGTGGGGACATGTGTCCTTTCTCACCCTGTCATGGCAAGTCTTTCCTGTGTGCTGTGGGCTCCAGAGTCGGGGTCTGTATAGTGGATCCACAGTTCTCTGCAGGCTCTCTTTGCAACATCATACTGATTCGTTTGAAATGCAACCTGAGGAAGGAGTACAAAAATCCATAATCCTGCTTGTTCTCTGGCTCTGTGGGAAACAGTGTTAGGGTATCCATCAGTTTGGCATGGGCTGAAATCCTAACAATGATCAGCAACTGTGTGATTACATTACATTACATTGCATTTAGCTGACGCTTTTATCCAAAGCGACTTACAATAAGTGCATTCGACCAAGAAGATACAAACTTGAAGAAAACAGAATCATATAAGTACATCAGGTTTCATAGAGCCAAAACATTTCAAGTGCTACTCAACTAGCTTTAGATAAGCCAGTCCGTTGTTAGTATACAAGTGCTTTGTTAGCAATTTTATTCCACCATTTTGGAGCCAGGATAGCAAACCCACGTGTTTTTGCTGATGGGAACTTGGGTCCCCCTCGCAGTGCGGGTGCAGCGAGCCTTTTGGCTGATGCAGAGTGCACGTGCTGGTGTGTATGATTCAGGGTTAATCATAAAAACACCTACTGGCTCTCAAACCGACACCCAAATAAAGCAGCATGTAAAGAAGAGTTTCCATTCCAATGGATTGGTGCTGAACAACTTGTCCGTCAAAATGTGAAATTCCCTGAGAAACGTCAAATAAAATTCCGTTTTTTTTAACTTAACAAAATGTATAGGAAGGTTATATGAAGAATGACATCATCAATGCCTTTAGATGTAATGTTTTGTTAGCTTTTTCCTGTTAAAAAAAGGGATTGGAGATCCCTAGTTTGTGTTAAGGTGAACGTTTTGGACAAGGGCTCTGCTATTCTTCACTAGGAGTTTTTGTAGCACAAGAAAAAGCACCTGGAAAAAGCAAGTAATGAGGAATGTAAATTGATAAATTGGGAATCTAGCATACCTGTGCCAAGTAAGCCAAAGTAGAGAGCAATGGTACCGGCAAGGACGCCAGCAGTGGAAATGTTGAATCTCCTATGCTGTTACCCAGGAGCTTTCCCTGGCTGTCGTAGGCTGCTACTGCAAACACATACTTCTGATTTTGCTGCAGCCCCTCAACCCTCAGCACGCTCTCCCCAGATACCGATGGTACCTGAAATAACAGACTTAATATTATGGGCACATACTAGATCCTAGAAGTTGAAAACATGTGTTGTGAAAGAGATCAATTGTACCCAATTTCCAGTTCCTGGCAGGCTGCAGTCCCCAAGGCGGACTTTCCAATTAGTGCCCTCAGCCGGACGTCCGCAGAGCTGATACCAGTAAACCTTGAGAGACACAAGAAGAAATGACACAGAGAAAATTATTAAAAAAGTAAAGAGGAGGGGTTTGGGTACTGTTAAACTAACTAAATTCAATCTCACCTGTTCCTCTAAGTTATAAGGTGCTGGGGCAAAGGTAAAGGAGAGGTTGGTGCGTGAGAGCAGGATGGGGGCAGGTGGAGGGTTTTCTTTCTTCTCCTTCGTTCTTTTATCTTTATTTTCAGCTGGAGTCTTACAGGTCGAGATATACAGTTTCCTTTCTTCCACCCCTGCTTTCTCTATCAAGGTGGAGGCCTCCTGTTAAGAACACGGAGAAGCTTGTTGAAATGTCATTACACTTGAAGAAAGCTCACCTCAATCACCAGTCATCAGTAAAAGTGGCTTGTATTGTAGTGGCTTTAACACTAGAACCACCAACGGGTCAATTTTACCCGCAGCTGTTTTTTGATTGTAGGTCTATGTAACTTGCTTTTCAATAAAATATTAAAGTCTCCCAGTCCGTGAATTTTCCTGAAAGTGTTTTATGTAGCACCCTCAGTTGTTAAAAATGGCCATTTATACCTATATCCGCCAGCGGGTAATATTTACCTCATAGAAAATGCAGCGTAAACATGACGTGTTGCTATAGCAACGCCTTTTGTCTACTGTGGCTCCTTATAGATAGAGAGATAGATTGAGAGATAGACAGATAGATTGTTATAGATAGATCAATAGATAGTTATAGATAGATAGAGAGAGAGATAGAGAAATTTGTACCTAAACAAAACACAAGTCTAATACCAAGCGTTTAAATCAGCACTGGTAGAGATATGTTATACTTCATGCTATCTGCACAAACGATATTACATGAACAGCTGAGAGTCCACACACCACAGATTCTATTGGTATAAGTTTCATCCCTGTGCGATCAAAACTCACTGTTCTACATGATAAATAAAAGAACAGTGTACCTTGAAAATCAATAGCGGGTACATTTGACCCGTTGCCGGTTTTAGGTATACAGCGACCTCTGGCGGTTCTAGTGTTTTAATACACATTACTGTGTAGCATGTTGAACGTTCTGACTGTGTCTATGAAAGTGCGAACGAGGTTTGTAACCTCCAGCAGACTCTGGGTTTTCTGGCTGTCATTTGGCTCCATGTCGTTGTGCGCCAGCAAGGCTTTCTGGATCAGGAAAAGAGCTTTGGACCCCTTGTTCTTCTTGATCCGATTCAACAGTTCAGACTCTTCAACTAGACACAAGCAACAAAGGACCAAGACAAACCATAAGCCATATTAAAAAGCCCATTGTTTGTGTCTACAAGTAGCCTAGGCATGTTTTATTGGAAAGGCTAATTATTTCTCAAAAAAAAAAAACAAGTAAAGTGAAACTGACCTGCATTCAGCAGCAGTAACTTCAGAAAAGCCCTGTGGTGAATGATGTTCAGCTCTAGATGAAGGTCTGAGGCCAGCAGGAACACACGTTTGGACTGAGTCTGTTGAGAGCTTTCAATATCTGATTTTGCCTCGGTTTCCACTTCTTCTTTTTCCTTCCCACTTATTTCACCTCCTTTATTTTCCTCTTGCAATGATGTCAAAGAAGATATAGGAGTTGATGGAATGAGGGGACGACATTTCTATCAGAAAAAAACAGTTTTTAAAGTTCAAAGGTTTTATTGTCATATGCACAAAGCTACAGTGTAGAAATGGCAATGACATTCTTCTGACCTGAGCTCCTCCAACAATCCAACATATATAATAAAATACAAAAATACAAAATAAAAAGTAGTGCAAAAAATCTATATACATGTAAATAGAATATGATATGTACAAGAACAGAATATGAAATAAAATAATGTAAATTAAGACAAAATTAAATACGGTTTATTGCATTGATAACTATTTATATAAATAAGTAGATTGCAAGATGACAACAGGAATGTTTATTGGGGCACTTAGCAGAGCTCAGGTGTTTAGCAGTCTTATGGCCTGTGGGATGAAACTGTCCCTTTAGTAACACTCATCCAGTGTATTATCTCATTCATGGATTTCTGAGTCTACTCAAATCTTGTATTCTGTTAATTCTTGTTATGTTCTCATCTTACAATACAGTTTAATACAGGCAAAACCTGGCTTACAATGGTCTTAAATGAATAAATGTGAGACTGAGTGGAGGACAGGTAGCATACCTGCATGAAGGCAGCGTCAGTGATCGCTGAGCAATCTTGAGGCGGCGATATATCTACACCCTTTACCAGGGCATCAAGACCCTGCTCCACCAACACACACACTTTCTGAAGCAGCCCTGTACTTGAACTCTACAAGCACACAGAAAGACACACATTGACCCAATATGTCATTGGTTATTTTTAAACGTTCACATACAAACACACGTTATATCATAACTATTCATAAATCGTTTGATGCTCATTATCCACAGTTAATCCTATCACATACCTCAAGAATAGAGAGTGGCTTCCCACTGTCACAGTTCACTTCACGAGATCCTAGACATTAGTCATAAAACAAAACAAATTCAGCTCTGTATGTGTGTCCATGTCAGTTTACCAGAGTAATATTCTCAAAAGGAATACACGATACTGTACAAGAGATGCATGATTTTAGCCGTACTACACACTAAAACAGGGAAACATTAGAATGTAAATCCTCACCAGGACATGGTTTGCTGCGTTCAGCTGCACTCTCTAGCAGTGTGGCCAATGTGAGAACCATCTCTGCTGTTATTATGTAGTCCACAGTTGCAAAATCACAGGCAAAAGCCACATCACACAGCATAGACAGACACCACAGCCACTGCAATGTTTTACACACACACACACACACACACACACACACACACACACACACACACACACACACACACACACACACACACACACACACACACACACACACACACACACACACACACACACACACACACACACACACACACACACACACACACACACACACACACACACACACACGTAAAGAAATCAAATAGATGTCTATATTAAACATACTGTCATTTATTTCTAATATAAGCTTATGTATGATTTCTGACCATTCAAAATAAACGTTACAGTTAAGACTATAGAAAATAAAATGTGCTCCTCAGTAATGTGTTGTGTCTCGTCAAATGTGTTAGTTATGTTTATGTGTTATGTCTGTCTTTTCATGTTATTTCACGTCATGTCATGTCTGTCTATTTATGTCATTTCATCTCTAGTCAAGTCCCTGTGTTTCATGTCATGTCTCGTTTTTCATTTCCTGTTTTATTTTGTATTTACCTCTTGTCTCTCATTTCAGGCCCTGTTACTTCCTCCCTTTGTGTGTTTTCCGGTCCTCGTCAGCGTCTGCCCCGCCCCTGATTGTTTCCACCTGTTCCCACTCACCTGATGTTTAAATAGTCCTGTCTTCCCCTGTCCTGTGTCAGTTCGTCTCGTTTGTTTCCATGGATGGTCGTGCCAGGCTTCAGCCAAGAGAGGATCGTTTTCACTCATGTCAGGTTTTGTTTGTTTTTGCAGACTTAAGTTCATCTTAAATTCTCTTTCTGTTACGCTTGTTTTTTCCTCCTTGTGAGCGCTTTTTCTTTAATCCAGTACCTACTCTGTTAAGAGGGATTTTCTTTTTTATTGAAATTAAAAATAAATGTTTTGCTACATTTAAGACTGTCTCTGGGTCGTGTATTTGGGTTCTCCAGTTTGTGTTAAGATTGTGACATAATGCATACTTTTAGAATACATACCTTATCGTAATGATCCAACTTTTCAAGGTAATGTAGAAACTCTAAGTTTGGCATCTGCTCCCTTTGGATCACCAGCCTCACTTGACCCCAGAGAAATAATAAAACATCAACAACCAGGTCTTCATCCGGCTGCACCTCCTACACAAACACACACAACAGTACATAGAGATTATAAATGAACTCTTCCTCTACCTGTATCCCAGTCCTTGGCAGATCAACCCAAACACAAACAGAACTTACAGGAGCAGAGGCACACACAGACTTGTGCAGGGTGTCTACCAGGCCGATGAACTCATCACTCATTGAGAATGAAGATTTGTGATTGCCTGTTGGAAACAACATGACAAAATAAATTCTGAGATCATAGAAATCAGTGTTCAGTCAGCCGAGGCGCGGGACGGTATTTTGAGTGTGGGTGCTGAAGTGCTGTCCGATGTGCTAATTACGCACGGGGGGGGGGGGGGGGGGTGACGTTGACATACACCGAGCAAAACCACACACACAGTGCATGCTATTACGGGCACTATAGAGCACGCACTATAGAGCACGCACAAAAGCGCGAGCACACACACACTGTTAAGATGTAAAATATTATTTTACCAACAATGTGGAAATTACATTAATTGAAGTAGGCTATCAAGGCATTGCTAATTCCTGGCTACATATTACACAGATTCTGCGTAATAATGCCCTACCCCTGCATCTTCTATTTCAATCTTTTTAGCAGATTTAGCGTTTTTTATGAGAGAGAATTCCGAGATACGTTTTTGCGCCATGTCAATTACTTGTCACTTGTGTCATGTTAAAAGTAGCCGACTAAAAACGAACAAAAGACTTTCTTTCCACATCTTTTTTATTTTTCTTCCCTGAAGCTAAATAATTTATTATATAGTTTAAAATTATCATTTGAATAATAATATATAATATAAAATATATCTCAGGCACAATGTAATGTAATGCAATTAAAACAAATATATAAAAAAATAAAATGTGCAGACAGAGGAGCTCCGCCTGCCTGGTGCTGCAGCGCCCTCAGCACCCCCCTTCCCGCTTCCCTGTCAGTCAGTGATGAAGCAAGACAAATGTTGGGCACATAATCAATGCTAGAATATGAACAGTCTGTCAGTTCACATTTAACGGGAAGTAACTTGGTTAGGATATAGATTTGACAGCAGTTTGGCAACCCAGAAGGTTGAAGAAAAATCAATGAAGTCTAGGATGCAACAATACATTTCTTATGATTATCCTTTATAGACCATTTATTTTAAACCATTATCTAAATAAATGTTTGAAATATCTGGCACATCGTCATTTTTGCTACCATCACTCGTGTTGTCCTCTTTCGGATGGCCCCTCTGGGAAGACAACAGAGTGTTGAAACTGTCAAATAAAGCAAGCTCCAGCTCTGCCCTCCTGTGTGACTGACCTTCCACACCCTGGCACAGAGAAACAGTAAAGACACTTAAGATTATCCAGAAACACAACACATTAAATTGGAAACATAAGAATATAGAGACTGATAGAAAGTAATATATTCCCATTCTTTGAATAAGGAGATGATTGTGTGCTACTCACAGACAAAACCTGCAGCATCTCTCTGGCAAGTTCAGTGAAAGCATCTGTCTGCTTGTACTGAAACAACATCTTGATAAACTTCATCGCAGAAATGAAGGGTATTTTGTTTCCTCCTAACAACACAAGACATCACATTACTTCATGATAAAGTGAAGGACATGTTGATAGAGTGCCACAGTGACGCGGAAGTAAACTCCTTCCGGTTCCTTCGACAAAAATGCAATGCAATTTCTCCATAGGATTTTGGAAAATAGCTGGAAATAAGGTCTGTGGTCGACACACATTTAAGAGACGGGTCACGTTTTGTTCAGCCGGATAATATCCACATGTCTACCCTACTTTTATAATTTTCTAATCATAAATCTAGTCGCCAGAAGCAAAATGCTAACGTTATGCTATAAACGAACTACAGCAGGGTCGCTGCTTCAACGTCACGCCAACTTAAGATCCATATTCAAAAATACAGATTCTAAATTGTACAAGTTGAAGCGTTTTGTTTTAACACTTTGAAGGAGGCAGGTACTTGCTTTCAAGCAGAACACGGGGGAAAACATTTGCGGGAGTGTTCACGTGTTCGGTGTAATGACGTACACGTAAACCCTTCAGAAATCACCAGTGGGGTCACTGCTGATGTATTTAATGTCGTAGAACAAAACGTGATCGGTCTCTTCAATGTGTCTCAACCACAGACCTGATTTCCAGCTATTTTCCAAAATCCTATGGAGAAATTGCGTTGCTTTTTTGCGAAGGAACCGGAAGTGGTAAAATGCTAACTTACTTCCAGGTTTTAGGACGAGTCACTAAGAAACATTTTGAGAAAAGTGACGAACCTGCAACGGCTAAATCCAATAAAGTGGAAGTTGGTGTCAGTGCACTGAGACATCCAAGAGACTCGCTAGAAGTTGCTGCTCCTTTACATCAGGAACATACAAGAAAATAACTCAATACACAAATCCCTCACCTTAAACATCCAATATTTTTTGTTGTGTTTGTTTAACCTACCAGATAATATACTGATGCCAGCAGACAGGAGTTCCAGGATCACCTCCTGCAGCTCTGGTTCATCTGGCATCCTCGTATGCAGGGGGCGTCTGGTGCTGTCCCAAAGGGCTTCCAAAATGCCCAGGAACTGCGCTGCACTGCTGTCGAACAGGCTCATTAGCATGCGCTCTGTTGTAGTACGAGGCCATGGCCCCTACAGTAGATACAGGCAGGCATAAAAGGACAATTAAGATGAGATTTAACACTGAGTATTTTGATATTGATAAGAGAATCTTTTTACATTGGGTATGTCCTTCAAGGTGCTTTTGATTTTATGCCTGAACGAAGATTTGGTTCTTCGTCTGGCCTCAAACGGTGAACGTTTAAACAGCATAGCAGCAAGCTGAAAAAACAACAACAAACTGATCACTTTGGGATAGAAAGTCAGAAGAAAGTTGTGCCTCTTCAGAGGGCAATGTTCTGCATGTGTCTTTGTAAATTATCGTCCTATTTAAAAAATAATTAAGAGTATGAACTGTATTTTTTGTGTGGAGGAGTCTCTTGCCTTGATGGAGGCTTCTTTGTAAGCTCTCTGAGTCTCTCTGGTGACAGGAACATCACTCTGCTGTTCCAGCTTTGCTAACTCATTGATTTTTCCAAGGGCTCTCCTTGCAAATTTCTAAAAGCATTTGAAGATACACAAACAACCCCACAAATGGTGAATCAGACTTTCACATACATTCAGATTAGTAAGGTTTTCTATGTGGCTTCAATATGTTGATTATATCATACAAGGCCATTTATTTTGAACAGTGCATTCTTGATACAGCAGATTAGTATTATAAATCAGTATTATAAGGTCCTAGGTAATAAGACTGTTAGAAGACTGGCTAACAGAAAACGGCAAGTAGATAAACGACAGCTGATAGTTGGCATTTATAACTTATTATTTCAGCCTTTGAATACCCTTTAAACATGGCAATGATTTTGTGCTTTTAAGTGTCTTATTACAAATTACATGTTTCACCTCCGCTTGAACAGCAGCCTTGTTGTCATAGTAACAGTGGCAGACAGCACAGTAGAGTGTGACAATCCACGGCAGATACTGAGCAGTCATCAGAGGAAGGGACAGCTCTAAACTGATGCTTGCCCATAGAAGGTACTCCAGCGCCTGGACAGGATCATAAATGGTGGAATAAAGGTTCATGTCACAGACAATTATATCTACATTATAAATCACATTATTCATTAGGTAAATGTAACATTCATTCTTAGGAGTTGTTTGTTGTCTTTCATATAGAGGCGGAGTTTAAGAACACCAACAATGTGCAGAAGAGTGTGAATCCCTGAAAACTCAGACCATTAGGGAACACCAATTCACACAGTCTCCCTGTGCTTGATTATTAAAGACTTGCAACATGTCACACCCCATTTCACACCCTGTCCTATCCATATAGACTAGAGTCTAAATGTCTATCAGACACTTCAAAAACATCTTTTGGAAAAGCTCTTAAAGAGTATCAACAGATACAGCAGTAAAGCTCTCATTTATCATCTACAGTATCTCCAAGTACCTGTGCACTACAACTCTTGGTCATCAGGTAACGGCAGATGGTGTAGATGTGTAAAGAACCTGGAAAACAACAGAAAAAAAGGTACATTGTACAGTTAAATACCAAAGCTTGCAGTATCTTGTAATGAATCATTTCAATTTTTTTTAACGTTATTTTCACTCAATCTTGCACTTCAAGACAAAACCAACATATTTCTGGGAATCGTAGGATAGTGTTAGGAGGTTACCACTTTGACTATACAAAATCACATAAGATATGTTTACAAAGTAAGCTTAGTAGTAACCCATGCATCTAGAACCTCAAGCAAACACCCTTTTGGACATATACTTAAAATCTCCTCTTCTGTCTCACATTGATAACTTGCTTTGTTCTTCCAAAAGTTTCTCTCAAAATAAAACGTGAAAACTGGACAAAACTATTTAAGTTGTACCATTATATAGTTGCCAGCAGAGATGTTCGTGTTGCTGAACAGCCTGCATCATGATCCTGAGGAAGTTCAGTACATCCAGCATTTTACAGAGTCCCTTTTGGCTGAGGACACTGTGCCTTTTCTCCAGTTCAAATATACACAGGGCACAGCCGTGCATTGCACGGATCTACAGAAACAAACAGGCACATGGACATAGCAAATATATCAGGGTTCAGGAAAAGACAAGTTCAAATATCAATGGCCTTCACATTACAAACATTTGAGTAATATAAAACAACAAAGTACAAAAAAGCATGGTATGCAGTGTACCTTCATGGCAAATGTATCTTGGTCTGTATCAAACCCTTCAGGGAAGAAGTAGGCCATGAAATGCTTTACATCTGTGATGTCAGTTATTCTCACTGCAGCAGAGTTGAACTGCAGCAGGTTGAGACTGTATCCCTGCCAAAGAGCTGACTGGTACAACTACAAATAAAGAAGAAAGGGAAGGAAGGTATATAGAAAATGTCAATTAGTGTTAAGTTATGCAGTCCCAACAACCAATGGAAAACTGTCTCCAATACTCAAATGTATCACATCAACACACAACTTACCATGTATTATGAAGCTAAAGCATTTGTCACAACCTTGAGTGGTAAATATCTAAATAAGCATACGATGCATCACATCCATTATCACATCCAACACTGACCAGGGTTCCTTTCACCAGTCTGCATATTTAGACTGATACAATTATGAAGCTAGGATGTAATCTGTTTATGATCAAATGCAGCAGGTAAAGTAATTTAACTACAGAGTGAAAATCATATTGGCAGGTATTGAGTAGTAAGCTACTGAGACTTACCTTTATCCCAAAGAGAAAATCTGCAATCTGCAACATGCGCTCCTGGTACAACTTCCAAGGCAGTCGATGTTTGTACTTTTTCCATATGTCCATTTGGATTTTCATCCTTTCAAATTAAAAGAATCACATTAAAAACAAAAGGGTAAAGATAAATGTCATTTGTAACCGAGCTGACAAGGCAACACTGAAATATCTGACTTGATATGTATGTTGTAGCATCTGTTTCATAGGATGTTAAGTCAGTCACATTTAAAAACTCAGACCAGGATTAATTTTATTAAAAAATAATTTAAAAAGAATAAATTGTCCAAAACAAATGGTGCTCTTAACAGAAGAGGAATTAAAAGTGTAACTGATGCCTTCATTTCTTTTTAAATATTTACTAAAGAGCCTTTGCCTAGACACTTTTATCACCCTTTTATTTATTTTTTATTTTTGTATTGCTTTTTTTTATTAATTCTACCGTGTTGTGTAATGTTTATTTATAGGCTACTGTTCATGCTCACTACTTGTAGCACTTCGGGATTTGAATTCAAATATGAAGTGCTTTATAAATGGAACCCATTATTATTATTATTATTATTATTACTAAAGGCCCACAACAATGTTGTTTAATTTTACTGGTGGTGGCCCAGCCTAATGTTGGGTTGGCCACGCACCTGCTGTTACACGTGAAGCACGTCCTGCGTGTTTGCTAGCTTATGAGTTATGAAGAAACGTCATAACCCAAACAACTGGCTTTGGCCATATTAGTAGCTGAAAACGACTAAAAACAACTTTGCTGAAACTTTTTTCTTCTGGTAAAGCAGCCAATGATGTAGCAATGCCAACGGTTACGATAATAGACAGCAATAATCTAGCCGGCTAACTAGCACTTTAATTAGCCAGCTAACACTATGTTATCTCACCCTTTAGCATGACAGTCGTTGTTTCGGCTGGTAGAGGAAGTGGATCGTCTCATCAGCGTTATAAACGAGTTGATGTCTCGTTCAAAAGTTAAAACAACGGGGTTTCTATTATTAACTTTCCCGTAATATGAAGCCGGTAAGTCCATTTCTGCGGCCACAGCCGTACCAAAGTAACCGACTTCTTTTCAGCCAAAACCAACTGAACTGCTCCAAGCCACAGGGACTACCACATCACCATGGTAACGACGCTAAACAGTAGACAACCGCAGGTGGAAGGAAGAAGAACTCAGATCTTGTTCATGAGTAAAAGTAGAAGTACCAGAGTGGAGGAATACTCTGTTAAGTAAACACTGTAGTATCTATGATTCAATATAAATGTAATATAACATCTTCTGAAAGTTGTAGCAAAAAAAATGTAGTAGGCCTACAAAACAATCGCTGTTTCAAGAGGTGGAAATACTACTGAGATACAGAGTAGGCTATAGGAATAATCCGTTACAAGTAAAAGTCCTTCAATCAAAAAATGACTCAAGTACAAAATTGTGAGCATCAAAATATACTTAAAGTACTAAAAGTTAAAATACTCATGATGCCAATTGCTCCATTTCAGAATAATATATATAATATATTTTGATTATAATTATTGATGCATTAAAGTGTTATCAAAGCTGGTAAAAGGTGGAGCATGTTTTAATTAGTTAGTTTGTGAATTCACTCCATGTGAAATTAAAGTCTTGTTCATGGGTTGATTATAAATCACCTCATTAATCCAAATCTCCACAGTAACTAAAGGTATTAGATCAAAGTAAAAGTACAATATTCACCCCTGAATTGTAGTGGAGTAGAAGCACAAGGTAACACAAATGTAGTCCCTCAAAAGTGTACTTGTCTACAGTACTTGAGTATATCTACTTAGTTACATTACACCACTGCTCACAACATTAACGTTAATTGTCTAGGGGAAAGTACCTACGTAAGTCATTAAATAATTGTTTACATACATTTGTTTCACTAACTGTAGTTTTACATAGTCATAGGAGACGCTGTAAAAATAAGTTTAATATTATTATTGTAAGGGAAACTTCTGCAGCAATGGAGAGTCAGGACTCAGAGAGACACGAGGAGAGTTGGAGCTTTGATGTCAAACACTGATATTTATTTACAAGTATCGGTCGGAGAAATTCACATCACAAGTCACACAGCCAGAGATTCTGACTGCCCTGATGGTTTGCCATGTCAAATCTGCCGCGCCTCTCTCTCGATAGACCTTTTAACTAGTTCAGAGAGAGTAAACAACATATTTGGGGAGATAGACTAAACAGCTGGGCACCCTGAATCACTTGCGTCTGACCCTTAATGGCCTCGAAGCCAGTGTTCCCACAGCCGTAAACCATTTCGTGACCGAGAGTTGAACTGGTTTATCAAGATAGCTGGAGCCTCCCATTCCTTAAGAGAGATAACAGAGCCAGGGTTGGTCGTAAACGTCAACACACAGAAAAGGTTAAATATCTAGGAGTAAAGACAGAAATATTCCCTCACAATTCTGTAACTTTACTTTTAATATACCGTTAATTACTGTTTAGACCTCTATATTCATCATTAACGTTATGCAGTGAGGCCTAAATGTTGCCTATTACATTCCCTTTAACATTACATTTACTCATTTGCATTTACTGTATAATTTATTTAAATAGCTTTATTATGTGCTTTATTCATGTAGTATATAACTCTTATTTTAACTTGCATATTTATTTAGTAATTCTCATTTTGTTTCTACTTGCATGACCTTTTTCCTTTTTATACATATTAAATTACTATTGTTGGTGGAATCCATGTCACTTAATAAATAAGCAGTCTAAATTTGAACTTCACCCACTGTAGTTTCTGTGTTTAAGCTGCATTTTTGGGTTTGAAACTCAGTGGGAGATTCTCCAAAAACTCGAAACTACAGCTTAAAAAGGAAATATGACATAACAAATGAAAAAGGCATGGAAGTCACGAAAACAGTGGTTATGCAATGATTTGAAAATAAATCTGTCTATAGAAAGTGCTTGTGGATACCACAGATTTTATCTGACAGGAAGGATGGAGCAGGGACTGAAATGAATTTGGTAGGCACGGCTGTTGGACAGTTGGAAATGACTTCATATTTTACATCTGAGCTCATAGCAAAATGATAGAGTCTCACCTAATGCTGTCCCATACAAACTCATCAATTCCCATTCAACCTCACATCCATTCTGCACACAACCCTAAAGCTTCTGGCACTCAGAGCAGGGCAGGCTAATGCTCTGGCAGCTATTCCTCAAACAAACACAAACACACGATCACACGGACACACACATCCAGACAGGGGCATTTCCTGGGGTATGAGTATGGGGGCATCAGCAGTACTCCGAGCCAGTGTCCACTCATGACTGTGAGAAAGGAAGAGAGAGAGAGAGAGAGAGAGAGAAAAAAAACTGCCACAGTGCTACAGATTAAACAATGAATGAGATAAACAGTTGACATCATTGTTCCAGAAAGATCAGCCTGTTGGCAGAGTCCCTATGCAAGTATCCATGGGAGGTTATAGAGGGGAGGGGGGGGGGACAGAGGGGGGGACGTGAATAGTGACAGAGCCACGGTGGGATGGGAGAAAAAGGCCTATAAATGTGGTGCAAGGGAGCACAACAGCACCCATCTCGGACCAAGTCAAACCAAGAGTCTGCCTATCCAACGTTTACTTTTCTCTGGAAACGCATCATGGATATCCCCATCCAGTATCCCTGGTACCGTAGGGCCTTCCAACATCGACACTCTGATCACTCCATGGCAGAACCTCTCACTGATTGGCCATTTCTCTGGCCCTTCCCCTGGTCCTTCAACTTGATGCGCCCTTCATCAATGCGCTGGTTCAACTGGCCCGAAAATGGATACAGTGAGGTAAAGTGAAATTATCCTGTGTACGAATTTACATTTTCTGATGTGAATTACCCACAGTTTGGATGCTAACCTTAAAAATATGACGAATATATCTCGTAAAACATCTTATATGTCAATAAGTAATGTTCTGCAGTTTAAAATGATGTGACGGGCCAGTAGATGTATTACATGCACATACATCTTTAGAATATGAGATTTGTTATGATTTCACATTATATAGTCAAATATGACACTGAAGAAAATCCTCTTTAGTTCCCTGTATAATTGTGTATGTTTATGAGGCTTGCACTGCTTGAATACAAGCTAACTGCTGTTGTGTCTTTATAGATGCGCATTGAAAAGGATCGCTATGTCATTTTACTGGATGTGAAGCATTTCTCACCTGAAGAGCTGTCTGTCATTGTCAGTGACGGATCCATCACTATACACGGCAAACATGAGGGCAGACAGGTCAGAAGGACTTTTAGATAGAGATCTACAGAAATAGTCAAACAAAAATCTATTTGTTGACAATTTACTGTTATTTTGTTTTCCAGGATGACCATGGCTTTGTGTTAAGAGAGTTTCGGAGGAAGTACAGACTTCCTGCTGGCGTGTCAGGTGCCGACGTCACCTCCAGTCTGTCCTTTGATGGTATTCTCACCATCACTGCACCTCGGTCATCTTCCGGCCCCGATCACCCTATTCCTGTTTCCTGTGAAGATGGAGCACCTAAACAGAATATGTAGAGCGGAGTGACGCTACTCATTACTATTAACCCCAAGTGCAGCCTGTTTTTATAACTAACTTGTTTCAGTAGTTTCATAGTGCACTTATGCAGTAGGCAGGGGATTCAGGGTTAGATGGCAAGTGCCTTATATTTATTTTGAATCTTATTTTAATTCTAAGTCACTGCTACTCTAATGTCTCTGCCAGACAACGGTTCCTTTAAAACAAAAGCTAATTGACTATATTTGACAAAGTGTTGTATAGATGTACATACACCTCTGTGTATGTACAAGACACATTATTTCCTTTAGCATTTCCAAATATTATATCATCTCTGTGCTGCTTAGTGATACACAAATAGTTTGTATGGGATGTAACCCTGCAGCTCCCTTTTAGTGGAAATTGCAAAAGTACATTTTAGGGAGTAAAATTCCAATACTTTTTCTAAATTGTCCTGAAGATGATAAAAGACAAAAATTGTCAAACGTATTACATTTACAGTAAACAGTACTGTCTGAGTAGGTATGCGTAAGATGCAAACGGTGCTTTGTTTATTATTTTAGAATAGTGTTGGTTTCTGTATGTTTCAGGGAGGAGGGAGTTCTCTGGAAGCATATGCAGTCATTTTTAGTTTGTTCAATAAACACTTGGGACCAGGTGTGTGCACGTTGAGAGGATGACATGTGTGAATGAGCAGGAGGGAAAAAAGGGGACTATGTTTGGAGGGGGACAGATTTTATCACTGGGCTCCTTTTCTGCTGAGGAGCATTGCCTCTGAGCTGCTAAGGAAAGTGTGTGTGTGGATGTATGTGAGAGTGAGTGCATATGTAGATGCAAGAGTTACAGATAATTCCTTCATTTCGGCTCCAACCCTCTGGCATATTAACACAGAAAACAACAAATAGAATAAATATTGAAACTCAAAATCACATCTCTGCTTTGTGTTCTTTTTTTAATGTCTGTTTTTGAAAGGCAACACATGCATATAATACATTTGGAGAGAAGCGGAATCATGATTCATTTATTTGCAGTGCAATGCATTTGTCCTCTACTGCAATATAGTCCCCTTTAATAATACAAATACTATATACACTGAACAAAAATATAAATGCAACACTTTTGTTTTTGCTCCCATTTTTCATGAGATGAACTCAAAGATCTAAAACATTTTCTATATACACAAAATAACCATTTATCTCAAATATTGTTCACAAATCTGAACAAATCTGTGATAGTGAGCACTTCTCCTTTGCCGAGATAATCCATCACACCTCACAGGTGTGGCATATCAAGATGCTGATTAGACAGCATGATTATTGCACAGGTGTGCCTTAGGCTGGCCACAATAAAAGGCCACTCTGAAACGTGCATTTTTGCTTTATTGGGGGGGTCTGGGAAGGTCCGAAAACCAGTCAGTATCTGGTGTGAGGGGTAGGGGTAGGGGTAGGGTTAGGGTTAGGGTAATGTTGTGAATCGAGTGGCCTGTGTTCGTCGTCCATAACATACGCCTGCCCATACCATAACCCCACCACCACCATGGGCCACTCGATTCACAACATTACCCTAACCCTAAACCTACCCCTACCCCTACCCCTACCCCTACCCCTACCCCTCACACCAGATACTGACTGGTTTTCGGACCACCCAGACCCCCCCAATAAAGCAAAACTGCACGTTTCAGAGTGGCCTTTTATTGTGGCCAGCCTAAGGCACACCTGTGCAATAATCATGCTGTCTAATCAGCATCTTGATATGCCACACCTGTGAGGTGGGATCGATTATCTCGGCAAAGGAGAAGTGCTCACTATCACAGATTTTTTCAGATTTGTGAACAATATTTGAGAGAAATGGTTATTTTGTGTATATAGAAAATGTTTTAGATCTTTGAGTTCATCTCATGAAAAATGGGAGCAAAAACAAAAGTGTTTCGTTTATATTTTTGTTCAGTGTAGAAAGCATCGTATATTTTGTAGACATTTTCTAGACAGTTGTCACATTGGTATATTTTGTGATGCGAAAACATCAAAAACAATGGAGCACAAATTACGAGAATCAGAAAAATGCGAAACAGATACAATCAGAACGATGGAGTATTACAGAGAGTAAAACAGACACAAGTCAAATATAGAGCGTTAAGCAGCAATAGCCCTTCATAGCGCTTTGACATTTTTATTATGATCACAATCTAGAATCATATTTTGTTGTGCCGAGCTGTTCATATCTTCTAAGGTGCAGGATATCAACAGTTTGGATAAGCAAAACTACATCTCAACAATCTGTGTAAGATCAAAAAATATGTTTGTCTTGGACATACAAAGTTTATTACCATGTTGTTCTCTTTGTTGGTAAATGCAACATTAGTTACAGTGGAAGTCCCAGTTCTGAAAATAAAAAGAGAGGCAGAATTAAAAGAAAGCATCACTTATTCTTTACTTGTGTGTATAAACTGTATGAGTGTGTGTTAACCTACTGTAGTCTCGACTTCGGTGCTGGCTGGCATGAGGGGATGGGTCTCCTCCACTACGCTGCTTGGGAAGTGACCAATGCGAGCCTCCTGCTGTCCGTAATAGGAGTCTTGTACCTGAAAATAGATCAACTCGATTTAAACTTGACATGGAGAGGGACACAGCATGACTTTAACAAAGACACAACAAGTGTTTTGGTTTAGAGCTGTGTCAAAGCAAAAGCATTTTTTTAACTTACACTGCCAGCCCAGAAGAGGTTCCCTCTGTCTCTTAGCATCGCATAAACATAGATGAGCTGGCCCTGTCTGATGGGGATGAATCTGCAGTCTCCAGGGTAATAGTCCTGCACTGCACGAGCTATTAGGATAGGATCTGTACAGGAATAGATATACAAATATATATAATGTCATATTGTAATGCACATTAAGAAAGCTTAGCATGTGTATTACTATTCTACATACTGTACTGTTGTGTGACTGTCAATATAAGCAAAAATAATTAGTGTGCTACTTACGGCTGCATTCGGAGTCCGCGCAGAGTTTCTTTTCAGAGAGTTTAGGCATCTGCCTTCCAGCTTCAGAGGTGGGCAGCAAAAGCCACACTGAAAAAACAAGCCAGAGTTTGCAATCCATGTCTGTATTTGAACTCACCTAATGATCCAATGGTCTTGTTTTAAGCTTAATAAAAGCTTGTGGGCTTTCTGTTCTGTTTGCTGTCTCTGAGAAAGAAGAAGGTTACATGGATGGCAGTCCCTTTTTCTACTCTCCCTACCCCCTTACCTCTTACACAAACACACACAGAGCTCCTTTCAAACCCTACAAGCAGGTAAACAGGATGAGGGTGAGGAGGAGGGCTGGATTAGACAGACCCCTGCTTGTGTCCTGACCTTCCCCTCTCTCCACCCCTCACCCGGTGTCACCCTTGCTCAAACAGCAGAGTGTAAAACTTTGTAGAAACACATTCCTCAGAGTTAATCTGTGTTTTCCATTCGTTGTTCCGCCACTAGATGTCAGAACATTTTTGCAACAAACATATTACTTTGTCCCTCAGAGTATTCCTCTCCCTGGTTCCCTTCCTTTACCTTTCTAATAGGAGGAGGAGCCAATGGCTGTATTTACATACTGTATGCTTCCACTGCCAAGGAAACCAGCTGAGCCTCTCTTGTGCAAACACTCCCAAACACAGTCACACAAACACTCATGCATACACTCACCAAACAGGAAGACTATACCTGTTGGGTGTGAGTCGGCCGGGAACTGTCAGGTAAGACAGACTTACATTTTTTTTCCTCCAGAGTTGAACAGGGTAATAGAGATCTCTTGATGAAAAAGGTTAATGTTTAGAGGATAAGTATGATTAGTATTCTTTTGTAATTATGTATAACAGGAATACAGCATGGTTTCTAGGTAGTTCTTTAGGTGAGATGCCAGATTGTGAGGTCAAATTTAAAGATGAATCACGTGAGGGGCTAAAACTTCAGAGTGCAGCTACAGTGTGACCAAAATGTAGTTTACATTGATAAAATGATGTCATCATGTTGTGGTAGCAATGTATTTTCAAGTGTTCATTTGGGTAAAACATCAACAACGCAACACTAGGACTTTAGAGACCTGAGACTTACTTCAGAGACATATTTTTAGGACATGGAGCACATTACCTTTGGAATTTAGGGAGGGGAGTGAAACAAATATTACAGGGGAGCTGGTATTTCGGTCAGAGTAACAAAAGCACCTGTTAGACAAAAGACCTCCTTCAAGGCAATGTGAGATTGTATTACTAGATAACAACTAAAACTGTCATGCATGTCCTGATTTTCACAGTTGACGTCAATACATCTGTTTGTTAAGGTTTTCTGTGCTATTAATGGACTTTTTTTCCGATAGTTTTATCAACAAAGAAGACAAGATTTGAACATCATTAGGACTCTTGGAAGCAGACATATCTGGATTACAAAAGTGAAAAATCAAACTTCTCAATACTCTCTGGACCCGATCATCAAGTTACAGAAAAAGGATTCCTGTTTTTTCAGAAAGAAAAATATCATGGCGGTCCACCTGCCACCTGTGTGATAACAAGTCCAATATCTGGGACGATGATTTCTATCTAGACCCACAACACAAGACTGCAGCTATCAACAATGTTCACCCCTAGAAAAAGCAGCCTCCCGTCCCCCAGCCTGGAGGACTCCTTCTTCCCTCTCTCCTCATCGTCCTCAGTCTCACTTTCCTTTGCTCTCCCCTCATCCATATCCTGTCTTGGCAGCAGTGACAACGGAGGAGGGATAGAGACGGATCTGATACTAGCTGCAGAGCTGGGGCAGGCTTTACTGGAGAAGAATGAGGAGCTGGCAGCCTCCCTGGAGCAGAGGGAGAGAGAGATGGAGGTAAGGATAAAGCTGCTGTAAGCAATGTTTCCTGTGACTGTGCAAACACTATATAGTTATTGTGAGATGGGAAGTAAAGGAGCACAAACATGTTTTAACATAGAGAAGCATGCATGACATTTAAGTAAGTCTAGATGTAAGAGCAATCATACATGTGGACGGCCTTGTAAGTCTGTAGATAATTAAGATAAAAGTTTAATTTATGCTTCCTCAGATAATGGAAATGACAGTTCTCACATCCTATTCAACCAGTGCTGAAAACAAAAATGTAGTTTTTTGAAACGCAGATATTAACAACATCCTAATGTATTTTCTTGAGCAGTAAAACAAGAGAGGGCATGTCACAAAGAGAGGATGGGGCCATAATTCGAGGTCACATTTTTTGCATTCTTTTGTCTTTACATACCACATAGACACAAAACTATTAGACAGAGGACAGCAAAAAGAGTAGAAGAGCAGAGAAAAAGTTTGTGGATGGATAATTATATTTAGTTATTCGTATAAAATGGTAGTAGCGATGGTAGTATTATTTATTTGTTGTTTTGCACACTGCTTGTATTCTGTAAGTTTCTTGGCTGTTACTAAAGATACATCCTGCAGGTACACACTACATCAATATAGAGGTATAAATCTAGCTGTCAGCTTCAGGGACAGATTTACACTACAGGTACAAATCTGTCTCTGATATAAAGCAAAAAGAACAGGCTTTTCCACCCAATATATTTTTGAAACTTCACAGCAAGAAAAGATCAGGTTTAAATTAAACAGTACATGTGTTTAGTTACATAAGTTCTGTTTTTCAAGAACCAGCATCTAATCATGTTGTCTCTACACAGTTATACTGCCTGGAAACTCACACAATTGCAGAGATCACATGAAATGACCCAGGTATATTATTATTATTTATCTTGCTTGATCCCAGTTAATGTTTTCTCTATTGTCTCAGGCTTTACAGCAGGAGAAGCATGTTCTGCACAGGAAGCTGGAGATGAATGAGCTGGTGTCTGGACAGAGAGAGGCAGAGCTGACTTCAGATGTAGCTGCTTTGAGGGCAAATCTGGAGCAACATCACAGCCAGGGGCGCGACCGGCGAAGGGACGAGAGTGAGCAGCTGACTCAGTTAGCCAATCATAACCAACGCCTGGTGGAGCAGCTAGCAGATGTGGGTTTATATCAGTAAACAGGAAGCCTTTACCCTGCCTTAATGAGCTGCTAACCCACAAAATAAGTCATGACAATTATGTTTTAATGCTGTGACATTTAAAAGAATGTAAGTGTGTGTATGTGTGGGAATTGTCTGCATATGTCATCACAGTCACGCAGACAGAACAAAATGCAGACCAGCAGGTTCTTTGTCTCTTATAAAAACATTACAAAAACATTACAAAAACATTTCTCAACTTTTTTAATCTACCACCCACTTAGGCGGTTACACTGGAGCACTCCTTAAGGACTGAGCTTCGTTCCATCAGAGAAGAGATGGATGAATCATCGTTCAGCCGAAATATCAACTTCACACAAATAGAGAACATTCAAGCAGAGGTAAACCTACCAGTCACTTCTGAATGTACATTGCACAAGAAAATCAATGATGACAGTCATAAACACATTGTGCTGTCTTCAATCGATAGTTGGCCGTTCCAAAAAGTATTATTTCAAATGTCCAAATAGTCTGAAATGATAATACAACATGAAAGTAATGAGAGCTGTTTTTAAGTATTGGCATTTGAAGGCCAAACATGTAGCTGTTTCAAATGTTATTGTTTTGGTATTTTATCATGTCGAAAAGTTCTGTTTTGAATTCTAATCATAGGTCATTCTTTAAGGAGACCAGTCTTTCAAAAGTCAAGTGGAAATCAGATCTCAAGATCTCTCTCTCTCTCTCTCTTAGACTCAAATATAACATCCTTGAGGACTTTAATGTTACATATTTAATAGCGTCAAAATGTCACTAGTGTTAATAATAACCACTTTCTTTTACCTCTGTCATCGCACCATTAATTCAGTAATTTTTTATTTTGTTAATCTTTTTCTTCTTCCCAAAGAACAAAGTTTTGCTGGAGCGGCTTTCGCACATGGATGCTCAATTAAGAGCTTCACAGGAGGACAGCGATAGACTCCGCATGGAGAGAGAGAGACTGAGAGACAGACTGTCAGAAACACAAACAAACCTGAAAGAGAAAGAGGCAGAGGTGAGGATGGACGACTGACTGTTATTTAAGATGACATTTTGCGTTAAAAGATGAAGGCTGAAGGAGCCGGAGGTGAAATCATGTGCTGCAAGGAGATACTTACTTGTCAGAATTCATAAGGGACACCTAGTTTGAAGTTCTTGACCTTTAAGTGTGTGCGTGCACCAGTCTCTTACTGTATCTGTGTGTCTGTGTGTGTGTAGTTAGAGCAGGAGCAGGGAGTGGTGTTTGAGTTACGAAGCGTGAATCGCTCCCTGCTGCAAAACAGTCTGAATCTGGGAGAAGACAGCTTTCTGGACAGTAGACAAACAGAACCTTTATCTCTGCATAGTGAAATTCAGCAATCACAGGTACACACACACACACAAAAAAAAACCTTCTTATGATAGTTAGAGACTGATCCCTACTGGTTTTTCAAAAACCGAACCTCTTCAAACCCAATTTTGCATCTAATGCCTTACACCAATAATAAGTGTTCTAATCTTACTGAGCTTTCTATCTGTTGTTTTTATCTCTCCTTCCAGGCCAAAGAGGCTCTTCTCGCTCACTCCACAGTCCTACAAGCAAGAGATGAAGAGATACACGCGCTCAAAGAGGAGGTCAGTTGATCAACCACACATACACCTTTCATAACCCAATTTCACATGGCGATTGACCTGAGAAGATACAATACAGACGTCTTAATGGGTTGGTTTAGAAATACATACATACGTGCTACTATGTATAGCAATATATTTGTCTAGAATGTACAGCTAATCGAGCGACATAACAGTCAGACAAGTGTGACTGATATTTAAGTTAGAATGAATGCACATCCATCATGCTACAGTCCACTCAAAAATAAAAGATGTAAAATGTAAGACTATTTCTGTGATCAGTTGTGGCCAAATATATATAATATATGCAAATGATATGTAAGTGTGATTCAGCAACTGATACTTCTTTATCACATCACTTTTATGAATAATCATAGATTTTGGATTTTTAATAAAGAGAAAGATTAGGTTTAAAATTACATTTAAGAATTGTTAACTTGTTTATTGATATTTTTGTGGAAAAACTATATCAGACAATAATTATATTTCAATGCAGAGGCCTACAACGTTCCTTAAGGGGATCTTTAAAATGTATAGAAATGATGGAAATCTGAGTATTTAAATGATGATGAATAACATATGTATGCAATTTCAATGTCACAATTTGCAGCTGCAATCTCAAAGAGATGAGTTGGAGTCTTTGAGCCAGGAAATGGAGCCATTCAGAAGCAGCTCTGAAAAGCCAAGCTACAGGTAATGCTTCACAACGACGTATTTGTCAATTTGATTCCCTCTTATTCCAAGAAAGCACACAGTGGTTATGTTATGCTTTTTATTATTATCAATGTGCAGTTGCCTGGAAAGTGAATTGGATATGGTGCGTCAGGAAAAGGAATCGCTAACGCAGCAGCTTCTCAACACCATTAAACACAAGGTGGCGCTGTCTCAAGAGCTGGAGGCCTGGCAGGTGAGTCTGTGTGCACAGATACACATACATCTAAATGATGTGTCTTTGCAACAAGTTACAATAGTTTCGTTTATAAGCAGAATTTTAAATCTAAACCTCTCATCCTGTTGCAGGAGGACATGCGGCTGGTGATCAATCAACAGGTGCAGCAAAGGGAGGAAGAGAGACAGAGGGAAAGAGTGCGAGAGAAAGATAATGGAGTGGGATTACAAAGAAGCAAATCTTTGAGATTGAAGGGAGAAGGAGGGAAAGGATTCTTCTCCTTTTTTAAAGAAAAATAACAAAGATAGCTGCCATCAATTTAGACGGACAAGTGTCAGCCTTTATCTTCCCCACTGAAGCTGGATGTGTTATCACCACCAACCAGTGATATGTTTACAGACCTCTTATTTGAATATATATTTGTATATATGAATGTTTACAGTAAGTCATTTCAGAGTTTAGGATTTCATATTAAATTTTAAAGCCAATAACAAGTCTCTGTAAAGTTTGTCACCGTTAGGCCTTCTTTAAACCTTGGTCTCTGACTTTGTGTTCAGACAGAACATACAGAATAGGCTATTATACAGATCATGTCTTTCCATCGAAAACACACTCAATGGAAAGACCTGATTAGACATAAACAATGTTGTAACTACCTGGGATTTGTATGCTTCATAAACATTAAGAGGGAAGAGGAAACAGCAGAGAGACTAGAGAAATAAATACAAAAAAGTTTCTGGAGAGCTCAGTCAGAGTGAATACAAACACACAGTTGGTGAATCCATTGCTAGCTAGCTTAAAGCTAATGTCTGTACAGTCTGCTTGGTTGCAGAAACACAAACTGTCCACTGATCAAATTACAATATTTGCTTAGATTTCTGTCTGAAAAACACCTTGCGGCAAAACAATCGGACCAGCCAGACATGTAAAGGTTAAAAAAGCCAGTTTTGGTGAACATCTTGCAGACATAGACCAATATTGAGATTCCTTTTGAGTTTCTTTTGCTTCTTGACACCCAATTTTTTTTCCAATATTAACTCTATATTTAGCTTTGTTTTTGTGTTAAAAAAATCCTGACAACATTATCTGGCACATTATCTTGCTATATGCTAAACTCTGTACATCGAATCAAACCGTTGCGCTAAATGAGGCTAAAAGGCACGTGAGTTGATGCTGATGGTAATTTTTGTCAGGTATTCATTTTACGTTGGTTTGTCACTATGAATGACTGCTTTCCTATTACATGTAGACATTACATCCATAGTTAACACAAATAAACATTAATTTGTGGAGCTTTAAACCACAATGTTGCTGGACAGAACTGAAACGATTACATATTAGGGCAATGAAGAAACACAGATATTCTGATAGAAATAACATTTTTAATAAATTAAGTCAAAATGACAGTCTCTCCCTTCCACATCTCTCTATGCTTATATTACACAATGTATAAATAATATAATTTCTGATAGCTTAAAAAGGACTGGAAATATCCCCAAAGCAGTGCGAGTAGTGCAGTTTGTATACAGGCCAGTGTTTCCACATGCCTTCATCAATACATACAGTACAGTCCTGGCTCCACAGAGTCAGTGCAGCGCCGCTCTCACATCCCTCCACTAGAGGTTAGTGTATGGAGCAGAAACTCTTATCCTACAGTAAACAGGCTGTTTGTTTATGTGTGGTACCTCACACAGTTTTATATGCTGCAAACACACAATATTTTACCCATACACACAGTTTTAAAGAACGCACTGGTGTTTTAGCACAATTGTATCCATTTTACATTTCAGCTGACCACTTTGGTTTAAGATGAATAAGGGTTAGGGTTAAACAACAGAAAAAAAATTAAGACATGGAGATTGTGAAATTATATTAAGTACCCTAGATATGATTCCTGTAGGACTGGATTCTTTAGAAAATGGTCAGCTAAAATGTAAGGTATACAAAAATAATGGTGAGTGGGCTAAAACGTAAAATCACATTTATCTTTCAATATAATCTATATACGTACATTACGTTTCTTGAAGACTACTTCCAATATAAAACTTTAGTAATTTTCAGTTTGCAGTACAGTATGCCTCTCATCCTTTCTGCTTCCATGTCCAGAAGGTGTCCAGTTTGGTTTCATTGGGAGGGTTACACATCCAAGTCACAATTGTTGACGCCCTCAAATGACCTTTTTCAGAAACATCACCTCCATTTTTAGAGGTAGCTTGCAAGTTTAAACACCTAGACAATCCACCATACTCAGGGTAGTTCAAGTGTTTTAACAAGCCTCTGAAGCAGGTCTCTGGATGGATATCCTGACAGCGAGCTATAACTCCAGCAGGCGCTAGGAGAGGATTATCCCACGTTGATGCCCAGGCCCACTTGTAACTTGTCTCCTCTGTGATTTACAAAGGCACCCATAATCAGGGTGGCAGGTAGCGGGGTCAGGCGCTTCTCCAATATGCCTCCAATTATGCACCGACTGTTTATCATACCTAGACACACACATGAAAATTGTCTCATTTTATAATGTATGCTTGTTAATAGTTTTCACTCAGCATGAGATTTAAGAGAAAGTTGGAGAAAGGAATTTACCTCGAAACACCATGTTGGCCTCTGGGAGCTCCATCTGGTATCCAAATGAGGTCGTGGTCTCCTGCGTCCTGGTACTGGCTTCAAACTCCACCCCGACTTGGATCTGGTCAACACGAACACATGCACATTTGCACCATGCACCAAGGGAAAATGGAGCGTTTATACATTAGAGTTTGCGTCTGCTGTACCTGTTTGTTGGCTCTGTGATAGTAACTAGCATGGGCACCTCCTTTCCCAGCATTTAGCGTTGCCACCCAGTTTGGTCCTACATCAAGATTTGAGAAAAAAGGTGAAACACTGCTGCCAAATCAAGGAAAAAAGATACGAATGGTAATGGCTGTATTAAACGATTTGCATGAGGCAGATTCACAATGAAACGCAAAATCTTACTTGAGTACTGTCCAGCTAAAGTAAGAATTCCTCCTTCCTCTGCTCGACCCCGATGGTAAACCAGCTCCCCTCCTAAAACCAGCCCAGAAGTCACACTCTGCAGGAAGTGTGCCACAAGGATAACTGTCCAAGAGAAACACACAGATATATAATAGTTAGATAAACAAAGATTAACCAGGTAATGTATTTACTAGGGCTGCAACCAACAATTGTTTAGATTATCGATTGATCAGCACATTATTTTCTAGATTCATTTGATTCATTGTTTCGTCGATCAAATGTCAGATTATACAAAAAACAGGAAATGTCCATATTTGAAAGACTTTAACAATCAATTTCTCATCAAAATAGTTGGCCTATTTATTTTCGTAGTTCAGCTTATCAATTAGTTGACTAATAATGCAGCTCTATTATTTTGATGCTTAATTGAGAAAAAAACGGAACAATTGACTGAATTTACTGTTTTCTGTAAACTCATATCAAAAGATATTCCTATCTTTCCACCTGTCTGTTCTCACCTGACTCTCTGAGGACGTCCGGATTGGCTACTGTCACAGCAGCAGTGAAGTCGTTCCCTCTGTACTCAGTTTCAAACTGCCACGTCACAAACTGGGACTGCTGGGTCTTTAACACAATCAACAATTCAAATAAAAATGTTGTTCAAAGTGACGAGTGCACTGACAGCGTAAACATAATGGATGGAGAGACATTATGATCCCACCTGGAACACTGTTCTGGCTCGTACTCGCTCCGTGAGGTTCAGCAGAGCGTGAGCGTTCAGACTGCCAGAAGAGTCCATCTCCCCGATCAAGGCTGGGGCATCCTAAAGATGTGAGGAAGGATCCAAATGCAACCAGTCAACAAAACAGCAGCTTCTTCTGTTTTTATATACCAACAAGCACATTAAGCATTGAGTAATGGATAAATATTGTATATGTGATGACTCATGTTTGACCTTGTCCTTGCTGTAATCATCAGACTGAAGATGCTCAACGTGAAATCGATAGTAGGAAGGACTAACAGCACTGAGGTGAAGAGCATGACTAATCTGGAAGCAAACACATACAGTCAATTGATAATACGGCATAATAACATTTTCAGATGTAAGAATTACACCGTTATCTTTATTAATTGTATGAGTTTAACTGAATGTGTCACCTTGAAGAAGCTGCTCAGAGTTTTATTGACGATCATCTTGACTCCCTCAATCTGTTGAGGGAATACATCTAGGGAGAAAAACAGTCAGATTCAATACATTACTATTTTGCTGCTTTTCTTAGTTTTTGTACCACGTGGTTGGTTTAGTCTGTTATCTATGGTGTGCACTCTACAGATGGTTCATTTTAGTTTGACATACCTTTGCAGCTTCTATGGAGAGAATGAAAGCTGCCCGGGTTGGGTAGGCGTCCATCTCTCCTCTCCCAGCGTGGAGGACTGTCCCAGTGAGCAGGATGTGCGTCCCAGCGAGAAGGAGGGCGGTCCGTGGAGAAAGGCCAGTTCTGATGGCCCGGACCGGAAGACAAAGCCAGCACACTGCCCATGTGGGTGCAACACTTCCTACATGATGCAAAGAGACAAATAAGAGATATATATACTACGCTTCATTTATTGTCTGATTTCTTCCATACATATTTTTTCAATGAAACAAACTCATCTTGTTATTAAATACAAACTTAAGACAAAGAACATGCAGTAATATAAGTGTCAGTATTTTAAAAAGATTAATGATGATGCAATGTCACATGTATCTCCAGCCAGTGACTATATGAACAGAGGCAAAATATTAACCATACACAATTTAAATACAATTTTTCTGGACAAAATAGAGCATAGAAACATCCCAAGGTATCCCATTGTACTAACACCTACACTAAGAGAGACCAGAACAAGTTAATGACACAGTCATCAAGATTAAGTAAAAACATATATATTTAATAATAAGCATTTAATGTATTGTGCTATATCTTTAAAAATTGGACTGACTTGCATGCAAAGCATTAGTTGTGAAAATGATCATTACTATGTGCATCATGCAAGGATGTTATTATTATGAGCAGGTGCAGCAATCCCGTTAGCTAGCATGACCTTAGCATCAGCAACAACACTCAAATCTGTGCACTAGTGAGTAATGTGACCTACTTCCGTTTATATCGAGAGACGTTAAAATCCAACACCGATTTGAGAAGTGCACATCGGTTTGAATTATATATTATAAAATATCATTCTTAGTGGGATCATCTGATGCAGCAAGTAGCTCCCTCCTCCAGATGTGATGTGCCAACCTGCAAACCAGTCCCTCTGAAAACACGATGTTTGCTCTGAAAATAAATTACGCGTTCACATTTATATGTTAAGACTGGAAACTCTATTACAATTGTATAAACAACAACTATACCCATCTATTCATATTTAAATACGTACGTTTTGTTGTTATGAAGTTTGGAGGTTTTAGGCAAACGTTCCCTAAATGTTGTTTCTGGTCGGACCACTGTATCTGGGACACCGCTTTCAACGCGAGCTGCTCCAGGTGAGATATTTCATGTGCTGCATCGCCGTGGAGTAGGAGAAGGTCAACTGTTTTCAATTACCTTACAATCAATTTAATTCAAGTTATTTAGCCGATACTACCTAAGACGCGTGATAGGAACGTCACTTACTAAAATATGTAGTTTTAACGATTATAATAATCGGTGAAGAAGAGACTACAGCTGGTCATCTGTTGCTCCTCTCTCTCTCTCCTTTCCCCTCGGCCATATCCTTCAGGGAATAGTTTTAGTACGTTACTTTTTGGGTGTCCTACCTATTCAGTTTTTACTAGCCATGTGTTCTTCACGGAACATATTGTTGGTTGGAGAAGGAAACTTCTCGTTTTCTGCCTCTGTGAGCCAGTTATACTCTGAGACCAACATCACGGCCACTTGCCTGCAGCATCAGGACGAGGCACTGCGACATGAAGGCGCTGCCACCAACATCCAGACCGTCCAGGACTCAGGTACATCATGAGAGTATTGTTTGTAGTGGTGGGCAGTTACTACACACATACCTCACACACTTAAGTACTTGTACTGTACTTGAGTATTTTTGACATGTACTGCTACTTTTAACTACACTTTACTGTGTGCAGTCAGAGGACGGTTAGCTCTCATCCGAGTCCTCGCTCTTAACAACAGGTTACATATTGAAATTATCTTATATTTAACTTCAAACATTGGTTTTGTCATTCAATCTATAATTTGTTAATGATCCATAAGGGAAATCCTCTGACTAATTCATCAATAGTAACAATTATTTTAAGAGGGACCTTTATTGATGCCTGTAGGGAAATTCGGTTGTCATAGCAGCAACAGAATTAGACAGAAACATAGATAGTAAACATGGGATAATAAGAATACAAATAAAATAATATAAGCTAAAATAAGAATAAACATGTAGTTATAATATGAATAGAAAATAACAAAAATGAAATATGATTAAACATATAATACATACATGGCGTACTTAGTTGCATTTTTTTAAAGTATATTTGTTACCAAACATTTTAAATGCAGGACTATTATAGCGTATTTCTACTCTGTATTACTACTTTTACTTGAGTAAAAGATCTGATTACATGACCCACCACTGATTTTGTTGATTTGTATATACACATTTTGTTGATTAGGTGGAGAGTTGATTTTCGGGGTGGACTGCACGAAGCTTGCAGAATGTGCCTCTCTTCAAGGCCGTGAATTTGATCGTGTAGTGTTCAATTTCCCTCACTGCGGTAGAAAGAGTGGGGTGAAAAAGAACAGAGAGCTTCTCAAAAACTTCTTCCTCAGGTATGACTGCACTCTTTTATGAATTAAAGAAGTTTACAATGGCTGTTTTCCATGATGACATACCGAATACTTGTTTTCCTGTGCCTCCAGTTGTGTTCAGCTGTTGTCTGAAGACGGGGAGGTTCATGTTTCCTTATGCAACGGACAGGGCGGGACACCAGCCGACCACCCGAAGAGAGAGTGGCACAACAGCTGGCAGGTGGTTGCCATGGCAGCAGAGGCACATCTAATCCTCAGTCATGTCCACTCTTTTGAAAGTGACAAATACCAGAGCTACAAGTGCACCGGATACAGGTAAGGAGTAAAGGTGAGTGTTGCGGTGTATAAATAGAAATGGCCCTTATTGTATTTGCATACCATCTCTCTAATGCTGGTGTTTTGTTGTACAGGAGCCAGGATAAGGGCTTTCATGTGGAGAAAGGTTTGCTCCACGTGTTCACTCGAAGCCTCCCTTTCAGCCCTGCTCAGACACTTCAGGTTGAAGAGGCAGTTAAAAGACACAGAGTGGAGTACAACATAACAGCCGAGCTCAGCGATTACATATTCAGGTACATTGACGCAGAGACTCTCATGCTCCATCAGTAAGAAGCCACCATGGCAACCAAAAGAAAAATGATATAACCACATGCTTACTACTGTCTCTTCTCGTTCATCAGGGGTTTGCTTTGCACAGGTTCTGTTCACCCTGTCAGGATGGTGCAAGATTTTCTTCTCAAAGGACTGGCAGATAAGTGGTCCATCTCTATGACGACAGAAACCGTTCCCTTCCTCCTCACAGCAGAACAGCTGCAGGCGTCTTGCCCAGACATCAAAAGCACAGACTGCTGCTGGATCCATCTGCTTCAGAAACACCAGAACTGTGATGCTCATACCTCTAAAAACATAGAGAAAGATCCGGTTTTGGATAGTCAAGGACACACGGACACTCTGCCGGCCACGTGTGCTACCTCAGATAAAGTGAGGATCAAAGAAGCTGAGAGCTTAATGTCTGCATGCTCTCTGGTTGATCCTGATAGCGAGAGTTGTCTTTATGTGCTGCGTCCATCACTGCTTCCTCACATGGAAGAGCTTCTCACTAAAAAGTTGATTAACAATGCAGGGAGGCATGGGGAGAATGAGGGGAATAATACAAGTGTTGAAGGACATAAGAAGGAGGGGCCATTTGGGGTCAGTAATGGTGTCACCAGCTTGTTATTTGGCCTTAGCGGCCTGGTTTTCAAGAACGTGCCTGTCAACCTTTGGGCCCCGCCAGCCTTTCACGAGCTTCTCCTCAGAGGGATTTTCCCTTCAGAACGTGTGCCAATGAAATTGCTTGGACAGAGGCTGGAAGAGCTGCTCGCACCCTACGGTGTTTCCCTAGTCACAGAACAGGGAGGCCTGCGTCTAATAGCACAGCCTATGGGTTTGGTTGGCAGGGTATTTGCAAGCGATGAAGGTGACAACATAAGTGATGTGTGCGTCACTGTTTCCCTAAATTTGGACCTCCTTGCCGTGCTCCTATTTTCACTCCCTGACTGGCGGCTTCTGTGGTCACATGACCCCCGCTTTATACAACACTTTGAACTCTGTCCTTCGCCAGGGAAACCTTTTCAACCATTCTCCCTGTACCCCGAAACGTTCAGCTTTGACATCAGCTTCTGGACAGGGCCGACGTGGAATGAGAGGAAGTTCCACGCTGTGATACGAGAAGCCAGTCATGGGACGGTGGAGCAAGTTAAGCTCATCGACACGTTCTCACATCCTGACCTGAGTCAGACCAGTTACTGCTACAGACTCATCTACCACTCATACACACATGCTCTGTCACACACACAAGCCCTCCACTTTCATAAAGACCTGGAAACCTTTCTTACCTCTCGGTTGCAAGTCACCATCAGGTAGCAACATTTGATATCTAGAGAGATGGTGTATTAACCTCCCGTTTTTTACTTGCAGATGTTATCATTACATGTCTGCTTTGAATTATCTGCAAAACTGTAGTTAAGTGTTTACAGTAGTTGAGGCATTTCATGCTATAGTCTATATGCAATGTGATGTGGAAGTGTGTGTGTCTTTGTGCTTAACATGTTTGGTCTATTGTTGAGAATAAATGGTATAGTGGTTGAAATAACCCAGCCTGAAACACCACAGTGTTAAAGAACTCAAATTTAACAAATTAAAGTTCTGTATTTAAAATAATAATGAATTTTACATTAGCAGTATTACCAGCAAAATGTACAAAAGGTTTCAAAAGCAAATATCCTCACTGAAAAAATCTCCCCTTTCACTATGGTATATTATAAAGCCTTAAATGTACTTTTTATTGTATGCACAAGATGATGGCCAGCTGACACTGTATTTTACTACATTAGTAGTACTTTCCAAGTAACTACCCAGGGATTGTAAAGTCAAATAGGACCAAGTGACTTATTGTTACTTGTGTTAGTTCATTCAAAGTACTTATACATGAAATGTAATAAGAACAATGGTAGTAAATTATTGGACGTTTCGTCTAGTTTTCTAAGCGGAAGAACAAAATAAATGATTTAATTTCTCTCTATTGACCGATATATTTCCCATCATGGAAATGGAAAACCTTCTCAAATAAGATGGAAACAACCAACACTGGTGGGCAGGCCCGCCCCTCCCTACACGCAGATCACGCAGACTGCATGGGGCCTCATCAGGGCCGGACTGGGACAATAAGTCAGGCCGGGAATTATACACCCAGCCAGGCCACTACCAGTTTTCTTTTGTGCCATTTTCCTGGATTTATTTGTCAATATTTACAGCGTTGCTGCCCATAGTGATAGCCCTACACTTTAAATCTACTACCCCAGAATAAACATATGGACATGGGTTTATTTAAAAAAAAATGTGCCAAGCTATTTAGGAACCTATCCATGTGAACATATTTTAAGTGGGGGTGGACTTCAAATCTTCTAGGGGGGGTCGGGGGGCATGCTCCCCCGGTAAGATTAGTTTTTTAAATGTTGGACTTAAATGCATCAATCTGGTGCATTTTGAGGGGGAAATAAAGAGACCACACCCATATGAAACAGAACTGTATACATTTAAATAATCATAAAAACATGGCTATAACCAATAACATACCATATCCAATATGAAAAAACATTGAAACTTGTTTATTTATTTGTTTTTTGTTCATTCATAGTTGTGAGTGTGTCTGGGCTCCTGAACCAGCCTCTCCTGTCTCCCTCCTCTCCCCCTGCTCCTCTTTGAGGCAGCAGCAAAGACTAGTTTTAGCTCTCAACAAGTTTTTAAAGTTTATCTTACCTTTTGTAGTGGCAATTTCTTATATTATTTTATATGGTAAAACCAAATGATGATATTATGCTTAGAAACTGTTTGGTCAACTCGACCTGTTGTACCACACGGTAGCTTCCTGCCAAGGTCGTACCTGGAAAATGCGGCTCTGCCTATGAGAGCATTGTAAGATAACAGTCAGGAGAATGTCTTATCTCTTTTCCTTTCTGCACAGCAACAGTCCTCTATAAAACACACACACACACACACACACATTATACCCTGTGCACACTCCTGCAGACTATCCTATACTCTGTGAGACCTGTGCCTTTGAAGCTTCAAATAAATAACCAACGAATAAGTAAATAAATAAGACAACGCTGTTTGCTTTCACCAGTTTATTATTGATTACTCTCATTGTACATCTTTGCAGTATTGACGAGTCTAAAATATCCACAACGCTTTTTTCACCTAGTTAACATTTTTTTGTTATTATTCATGCATATTTTACTAATCACTACCCCCTCAAATGGAAATATGTGTTTACATAAATGGTGACCAAACCGTTTGAGACCCACAGAGAACTTAGACTAAGTTAACTATCTAAACACTCAGTCCTTTACCTCACCTGATCTGTAGTTATCAGTCTCTCAGTCTGACAGCAGAGGACTCTCCTCCACCTTGTTGACAGCTCATTATATATCCGTTAGCGCAGCTAGCTAGCACCAGATGCTAACAACAATACACGTAACCGGTGCGCGCGCTTTCTCTCGCTCGCGCCACACACACACACACACACACACACACACACACACACACCCTCCCGAGCTTGAATGACACACAGAGACCAATCGAGCGCATTAGTGTGTGATCTGTATGAAAGTGGCCATGTGGGCAGGCCACATCATGTAGACAGCCAGTCACCCTCTGTGAGGCAGAGTCAGACCCACATTTGCGCAGCGATGCGTTCACAATACATAAAAAAAAAAAAAAATCCTCAGGCCAGCAGGCCACTTAGCAGGTCAGGCCATCGGGAAACCTCCCGGTGCTCCCGATGGCCAGTCCGGGCCTGGGCCTCATCTCCTGGAGGGGGCCTCATTTTATGCGCAAATGCGGCGCAATTATGCACTCCGCAGTGGGGATGCGAGGCTCCGGCGCTAACAGTCCACGAGCGTGCACCACTAGCACTTTTGTGTGCACAAACTAGAGGGGGACAGCAAACACCAGTGTGATTTTGGTGGCAGTACGACTATCTTGGACAAAGTTATAGTGGAGGTGCCAAATCCAGCAGCACCAACACCTGGTCTTCCAACAAATGGAAGCCCCTCTTTAGCTTTTCACCTGCTGAGCCCAGAGTAAAATGCGTTTGTGTGCACAAACTAGAGAAAAGGTGGAATCTGGGTGATACAAATCTGCTGAAATATATTCCTTCTAAAAACATCTAAAACCTGTTAAATAGCAATAACTAACTCTTAACTTGACGAATCCACAACAAGTAGAGCTTAAAATATTTGTATTATTTGTATACTTTATACAAAGCTTATTTGTATAGGAATGTCACTGGTGTTACGTGTTACCAGGAAGAAGAGTAACACCAGTGACTGTAACACCAGTGACAATTTGGAGAAAACACTACAATTTTAACAAAATGGCTGCAATGTGTCAGACCAAATATGGCTTCAGTCAATATCAAAATCGTTTAACTCTTCAATACAATACATTTCCCATTCAAATGTTCACCCCTAGAGCTATGCAATGAGTAACACTAATGACAGACTTGAAACACGCATGTAAAATTTGAAGATAAAATGACACCTTTAACAAACGAATTAAGAAGTATCTGACTTTCCTTATGTCTTTGTCCACTGCTCTGCCTCAAATGATCTCTTCTCTTGTTGCAGGAGGCACTTCAGAGACAGTACATTATTTCAAAATAAAAGCGTTTTGTGTAGCAGTAACACCAATGACGTAATGTTGGGTGACTAACATTTATTTGATATTATTAATAATAATTTGCGTTTTTTGTTACCATTTCAGTGTTATATTTAATGCTTGTAATGTTATGTAAATATAAATTAGATTTATTTATTGAAAAAAAATCTTTTAAATTAAAACTATAGGCTCCACTTCCATGTATGATCAAAGTGACAAGGCAGTTCCTTGAACTTGGCATTTTAAATAAATTGCAATTTACGTATAAAACCATTTTTTATTTATTTTTTATTTAGTACCATTGCAAAGACAATCTCTATTTATTCAACATATATAATGAATGTGAGTATTAGGCCAACGTCATGTATTTTGTTGTCTGCAAAAGTAAGTGACAGCACTTCCACCTTTTCTGTAGAATGGCCCACTCCGCAGTGGGGATGCGAGGCTCCGGCGCTAACAGTCCACGAGCGTGCCCCACTAGCACTTGTGTGTGCACAAACTAGAGGGGGACAGCAAACACCAGTGTTATTTCGGTGACAGTACGACTATCTTGGACAAAGTTATAGTGGGGGTGCCAAATCCGGCAGCACCAACACCTGGTCTTCCAACAAATGGAAGCCCCTCTTTAGCTTTTCACCTGCTGAGCCCAGAGTAAAATGCGTTTGTGTGCACAAACTAGAGTTGAACAGCAAACACCAGTGTAATTTTGGTGACAGTACGATTATCTTCGACAAAGTTGGGGTGCCAAATCCGGCAGCACCAACACCTGGCCTTCCAACAAATGGAAGCCCCCCAGTTTCACCTGCTGAGCCCAGAATAAAATGTTTTTGTATTTTGTATTTTGTATTTCTTTACTTATTCCCGTACTTATTCCTGTAGGCCTATTTTATTTTAGTCATGTCATGTTCTGTCCTCCATACCTGTGTGCTCGTTGTGTGCTTAAATGTACAAATGCACACCAAATCACATCACAGCAAGACCTATACGTGTAGGGTGTTCAATGTTTTAAAAACAATTTGGTGGTCCAGAGGTATATGCATTGGTTATTCATGCCGGTGCTAGAGGTTCAACACCCAGGGGAGGGAGATGTTTTGTCTTCTATGCTGATGTTAAACCTGATTATTACATGTGCTAAAGAGCTGAGTGCTTTAACCGAATGGACTTTTTTGTGTGCATCTTTAATGACAATGCTTTTTGCTACTAACAATACAGATCGGCTGGACAATCCTCAATTCAGTTTGAATTTTTTTTGAAAGATCAATCAATTACATTCTTTGGGGACCTTATCCAACTACAATGAAGATATGTGTCATTAACCGATCAGCGCCGAAAATGAACGAAGCGCTGCTCGGAAGCATCATCGGAAACATGGCGGCCAAGGCGCTCCGGCAGCGCACCAGGCGAGGCAGCAGACAAGATGCAAACAACGTGAACGTCCCCGCAGAAGCTCGGACACCGAAAGAGGAGAAAGGTGGCGATGACAGTAAAACTGCAGAAGCTCGGCAAGAGTGAGTATGAGCCGGGAGCAGAGAGGTTAGACTGGCCGGTGCTGGGAGCTCCATCCCCGGTCTGACTGACAGCCTGAGCAGGAGGAGCTAACGTTAGCTAGCTACTTTCATAAGCAAGTTTGAATAACAACACGATATCAACCACTTATAACATCCACCCAACAACCTACATGACTATTTCGTTAGAGCACTTATAAATACGATGGTTGTCAAATTGTATTTCCACCTCTATAAGTAATGTGTTAGTGTTTTGATAGAGCAACGTAAAGCATTTTGGTTCGGGTCAGCTTCATTCATTACCCCTGCTGTCACTCTGCCACCTTTGATACCTGGACACAGATACACTGTCCGAAGAGGGTCAACTGGTGCTCAGCACGTCCATACCTGTTCATTTGAAATCATTTATTGTTTTTGTTGTAGTCCTCTTAAAGCATTTATGTAGTTTGTAAGATGACGTGTCATAACAAACAGTAACGTGACGTGAGGATCAATGCTAAACTGCACCTGAGCCCACTAATCTGATGCTGGGTGTGAACAGGACATGAGGAGGGCTGAGGGTCAACACTGATGCTATGAACACTAATGAAATGCATCCACTGTCTTTACCTATTATTATGATTGCTCTGACAAGCACACAGCTGTCCACATCTGGGAGGAAATTAAAATAGACATAGGTTATGAAAGTAAATAAAGTTGGGTGTAAATATAAGGAATATTTTCATTATGTTTTAATCTGCAGATTGTTTTCTATGTGTATGTCCATAAAATATAAAAGGTGATGTCTTCCAATGCCTTGTTTTGTCTGTCAAAAACCTCTGTGTGTATGTATGAAATGTATTCAGTTAAATAGGATACAAAACTGAGGAAAGTCTGAAGAAAAGTAGGCAATCAAAAGACATAGAAAAGCATTTAAGGCCAATATACAGATATATACAGTATATGAATGCATCAGATCATGTCTTATCAGACTGTTTAAAAACAATTTCATTTTTTATTAACTATTCAGAAAGCATACATGATGTACTTTTAAAGTACACTGCTTTTTTTAATTCATTTTGATGCTGAAAAAGATCTAAAAACATATGTATGGATATTAAGCAATTGTGCATCTTATTTGGTTGTTGTTGTTGTTGTTGTTTGTATAGGTCAGTAAGTCGTGCAGGGCAGGTATGGGCTCCAGAAGGTTCAACTGCATTTAAATGCCTGCTCTCCGCACGATTCTGTGCAGCCTTGCTCAGCAACATCTCAGACTGCGATGAGACCTTCAACTACTGGGAGCCTGTGAGTGCTGCTTACTATCAGAAATCCTAAAATACAGTATGTTTTCATTTCTGACTCTTCCAGGAACCTTCTTATATTCATGTCAGTATATATTTATCGCTCCAGCAAGATACTGCTTCTCTTTCTTTAAATGTTCATCTGTAACTGTTGCGATGCCTGTTTTAACAGATGCACTACCTGCTGTACGGTACAGGGATGCAAACATGGGAATATTCTCCGCTCTACGCCATCAGGTCGTACGCTTACCTATGGTTACATGCTCTTCCTGCATGTTTGCACGCCCATGTTCTACAGACAAACAAGGTAACTAATATAAACTTGTTGTCAATTCAACCTTTGTTGTTATTGTTGATACTATAAATGACTATCACCTGATCTTCAGTATAATCAGCTCTCTTTTGTATTTCAAATGGTCTTTTGTGTTATGAGAGGACTGTGTTTATCTTAAACTTTATTTAGTATATGGGGAAATTAATTACGAATTCTAGTCCTTTTTAAAAATATGTATCTTTCAGAAATATCTGATTTAGTTAATGTCCCTACATGTGGCGTCCCAAAAGTATTTATTTTATTTACACAATCACACACATTGATGTATATACACACACACACACACACACACACACACACACACACACACACACACACACACACACACACACACACACACACACACACACACACACACACACACACACACGGGATAGAATATTTGCAGAACTGTAATGTTTGTGTTATGATTGTGTTGCAGGTGTTGGTCTTCTACTTTGTACGATGTGTCTTAGCATTCTCCTGCTGTGTCTGTGAACTCTACTTCTACAAGTGCGTCTACACTCCTCCTTTCAAATATTACAATGGTTACATAGATATCTATATATTCATCTTTAAACAGATGACATGGAGGTGAACAGTTTTGTGTGTGTTTGTGTGTGTGACACAGGGCGGTTTGTAAGAAGTTTGGTCTGCATGTGGGCCGTCTCATGTTAGCATTCCTGGTCCTGAGCACAGGGATGTTCTGCTCGTCTGCAGGTTGGTCACATGTATTTACTTTGTTTATCCATTTGTATCTGTATTTCCCCACAACTATTCTCAATGAGCTATGAATCAGTTTTGCACAGTAGTCCTGGCCAAGGCATTGAAGAATCAACTGACTTTAAACAAACCGCAAATTCAATCAAACAAAGAATAAGCGTAGTTCAGTAACATTTCATTTCCGTGGTCGAATTGTCATTTATCCTGTTTCCTTTTTTTCTTTTATCTCTATTGATGTATATTTGGTGTTAAAATACAACTATTATATTTATTACAGAGCAGTATTTTTCTCTTCCTTAATTGCCAAGTCAGCACACTAATCAAAAATATGGAGCAGAACTGCCGTTTGCACACTGTGGAATAAGCATTGTTTTTAGGCACATTTCTGGCCAGCATGGTGATTTTGTTCTCCTGTAAAGGCCAGATGAACAAGGCCTTGCAGTGGTAACATACAGCTCTGGAAAGAAACAAGAGACCACTGCAGCATTATCAGATGCTCTGGTTTTAAAAAGTAAAAGTATGTGTTTGAGTAAAATGAAAAAAAGAAATGTATTCTATAAACGACTGACAACACTAGAATGAAATGGCTGCCATACGTGTAGAGATTGAGATTTAAGAAACATTTTGAGTGTTCTCTTAATTTTTTTCAGATCTGTATTATATATCTGTATCAGGTTCTTAATTTGTGGCTCATTTTTTGTCACCCTTCTCTTCTCCTCAGCATTCCTGCCTTCCTCTTTCTGCATGTACACGACGCTGGTTGCGATGACGGGTTGGTTTCAGGACTCGACACCGTTGGCTATTATGGGAGTCGCTGCTGGTGCCATCGTCGGATGGCCGTTCTCTGCTCTGATTGGGTAAGGTGGTAAACCAAAAGGCCTTTTTGTACACAAAACTAACTCCCAGAACGCCTCAAAATTATTTAAATTCCTACTCTTCATAAACGCTTTGATTTATTTCCCCCCTAGGATTCCCATCGCCTTCGACCTGCTGGTGTTAAAGAGGCAGTGGAAAAGTTTTATCATCTGGTCGGTTGTTGCTCTGCTTGTTCTGCTGGTGAGAATATATGTTTTCATTTATGAATTGACCTCTACATTTGGATATTTGCAGATTATTTTATTCAAAGTATCACAGCTGTATTGTGTGCAAATGTGAAAGGTCCTCTTTTGTGCTGTGTCTTCCTCAGGTTCCCCTGGTGGCAGTAGACTCTTTCTTTTATGGCAAACTGGTCATAGCTCCACTCAATATCCTACTTTATAACGTCTTCACACCACATGGACCTGATCTGTATGGTAATATACATCAGCACACACCATTTATGTATCATGTTGGGTACATTTGGTTGGCAAAACTCATGGTCCTTCACTTAGTTTTTAGTGTTTTTGAAAGAAAAAAAAATGATTTTTACAAACCATCTTGAGTAAGGCTTATTACTTGATTGGAATATGGTCTCTAAAACTCTAAAATAGCAAGTCCCCTTTTCGAACTTTCATAATCAGTTTTTTGCCAGACCGTTTCCTATGATCTAATTCAGCCATGTTACGCAGAGCACTTTTTTTTAATTTTTTTTAATAACAATTCAAAGCTGCACTATTGATAGTTAGCTCTAGAGGGCATACCATCATCAACATAATCACATTAAAACCTGCCAATAGGTTGTAATTAGATGTGGGCTTCTATTCACAGACACAAGTGTATAGGAACTCTGCTTCAGCTTGTGTCTCCGCCAACAGTATTGAATGTTTTTCCTGATATATAAATTATCTGACTATCGCCTCTGGATCTTTGACTTAAGAAACTATTCCAATACCTTTTATAGCATGTATTGTTTACACACTCTGTAATAAGTGTCGTGTTGGTTTGTTTTTTAGGTACAGAGCCGTGGCATTTCTATTTTACAAATGGGATCCTGAACTTCAACCTGGTGTTTGCTCTGGCTCTGTTCTCTCTGCCCCTCACCGCTCTGATGGAGACTCTGTTACACAGGTTCAATGGTGAGGACACTAATGGAAAACATACTGAATGTTGGTGAGCTGCAAAAATTCAATCAGTCGATCAAAACTAAACCGCACATTATTAATATATTAATATAATATTAATATAATGGAGATTTTGACTGACAAAGCATGACATTTAAGAGACTTCCTTGGACGTTGACATAACTGGGTTGGACACTTTATACCTTTTTTATTTTTTATTTTATAGAATAATTGATAATCCTAGAAAATAATCTGCAAATTGAGTGATGATTAAAAAATAAATTGGTAGTAGCCTGATATGTTGTCCATGCTTGCACATTTTTGGGGATGGAAAAGGTGTTTGACGCATGCCTCAACAACACTTTTCACGTCATTATCTCCTGTTTACATTTATTTGACAAGTTATTTTGGGAAGATGCTTATATGATTGAATTCAAATCCCTATTTCCTGTTGCAGCAGAGATGAGAAATAAATCTAATCTTGTGCGCACATGTGTTTCCTGCAGTGCAGAACCTGGGCCGTCCATACTGGCTGACTCTGTCTCCCATGTATCTGTGGATGTTGGTTTTCTTCACCAGAGCTCATAAAGAAGAACGTTTCCTGTTTCCCATCTACCCTCTCATCTGCCTCTGTGGGGCAGTGGCTCTCTCCTCTCTACAGGTGTGTTAGCATAACATACAAGATGTATCAGGCCCCTTTTTAGAATCTGTTTTTACAGATTAATTTCATATTTTGCAGAAATGCTACCACTTCCTGTTCCAGCGGTACCGGCTGGAGCACTACACGGTCTCCTCCAACTGGTTGGCTTTAAGTGCAGTCGTGGTCTTCTCAGTGCTGTCCCTGTCTCGCTCTGTCGCCCTCTTCAAAGGTGGGTGTTACTTTAGTTTCACTTTTTTAGAAAGTTTCAAACTTCAACAGTAGTTTTAGTTTGTTTTTGTAACTGCCAGCTGTAATACCTTAAGGTAGCTACATATACACACAGAATAGATGGTGAATGTTTAGAGTTGGCTATAATGTTTTATGTCTAAAGTTCACACCACCTAAATGTCCAATGTAAAGCAATTGGGGCATACAGTAGCTCCAGCTCCTAAAGGAGGGTCAAGTCAGTTCAATTTCTGTGGCTCAATGTTATGCGAGTTGATAGAAATTCATGCTGTCTATTTCTATCTAAATGTTCTCTCCAAAAACCTAAAACATGAATTAAATTACATTTTATTAGTTTTTTCGTATTGATTTTAGTTTTGGTCAAATAACAATATTTTTTTTACTGCCTACTTTCCTTTTAGTTTCAGTTTTATAATAAACCAGGTGTGTACACATAGTCACCTTCAGACATGCAATAGTTCCAGCCGGATGAAATTAAATGTATCTCCTCTGTCTCCAGGCTACCACGCCCCTCTAGACCTGTTCCCAGAGTTTCATCGCATCGCTAAGGACCCGGCTCTTCACGCAGTCCCTGAAGGCCGACCTGTTAGTGTGTGTGTGGGGAAAGAGTGGCACCGATTCCCAAGCAGCTTCCTGCTGCCGAACAAGTCAGTGGCCATTACTTCAACGTGTAATAAAGTATGGAAAGTGTGTTCTGCTTTTGTCAGGTGATGATAGTTTCTCTTTCTAATCCCCAGCTGGCGACTGCACTTCATTCAGTCTGAGTTCAAAGGGCAGCTGCCTCAGCCGTACGCCTCCGATCCGCTGGCCACACAGATCATCCCGGCTCATATGAACGACCAGAATCTGGAGGAGCCTTCCAGATACGTGAGTCACTCGGACTGTGTTGACACAAAGAGACTGTACTGGAATAGTAGTTCTTAAATGTGTATTTATTCTCTGTGCAGATGGATCTACGGCAGTGCCACTACGTAGTAGATCTGGACACAGAGGAAGAGACGCCACTGGAGCCGCGTTATGCTCTTAACAAAGAGGAGTGGAACATCATCGCCTTCAAGCCTTTCCTTCAAGCATCAAGGTATTTTCCCAAACTCGTAATTCACACTGAAATCTTGTTTAAAAAAAAAACTTTCAAGCACATTGACAACAAATAATATATATTGTAGCTTTAAAATATTTTTACGAGGAAAAAATATGGACAAAAAAAAATGTAAAATGGAGATTCTCTACCCTGACTTACTAAAATAACACGATAAATATGAATATAAAATACACTTTACACTAACAAAGACTTATGAGAGACCGATAGAATTTCTAAAATAATACTTTTGTTCTCTCAGGTCACATCCCCTCTTCAGAGCGTTCTACATCCCGTTTGTATCTGAACATCACACCACCTACAGGCGCTACGTCATCTTGAAACCACGGCGGCAAAAGCAGTCTCGTAAGCGGACCCATGGCTGACCTCTGTACCTTAACCTGGCCCCAAGAACAAAATCTTACATGGAAAATCAATAACTTTCCCTCAAAACAACCGGTATTTGTTTGTGTGTGTGCGTGAGTGTGGACATGTAAGCATGTATGTGTTTTGAAGTATTTTGTCTCTCGACTCATTTGAAGATATCAGACCCTTTAAGGACATTATGACTGTGTTATGTGTGTGAGGCGAAAATGTTTTGTTTTTTTATCTCAGTTTGTGTGTCTGTCAGTGTGTGTTTCTCAGTGTGTAAATGTATGTCTTACAGTGGAAGAACACTACAAGATTTTACTGTATTTAGCGCAGGACAGGCACACAAACATATTTCCTTTTCATACTTTATTTTAAAATGTGGCCTGAATGGAATCTTTTTTGCTGAATTGTGAGCCTGATCTTGTCGTGTTTGCTCCTCTGCACCTGAACGGTATCTTAATGTGTGAGTGTTGGAGATGAATGAAAGGGACTGTGCGTTATTAATTTAACTTTGGAATGTGAATAAAAACATGATTGACTGCCATCACAATCCTCCTGTTATCGTTTCTACTGGGACAGAAGAATCACTTCACCACAAGCAGATTGATTCAATCTCATTTTATTTGAAGATGTAACATACAAACCACTCTCACTTACAAGAGAGACATCAAGGCATAAACATTCAGGATAAATCATGTTACTGATGCTATATGTTGTCATTCTCTTCAATATCATGCCCTTACTGTGATGCTAGCATTGTCTTTGATTGAAGCCAGAGCGGCATTTGTACATAAGGGAAGTTCTCGACATCTCAACATTTAAGGCCATGTCAAAACACACTTGCAGTCTCTGTTTGAGGTAGCAGTATTAGGTAGACTTTGGTGTGATCAAAACAGTATTTGCAGGCAAAGTGTTCCTACCAAGCAAAGGCGGCATGACAAGGCCATGCAAACCACACACGAAGTACCACACTGGCTTCATGTTAGTGGCAGTTATAAAATATGATTGAAGCATGTCGTCATCAGATTTGAAGCCCCTAAATGGCTTCAGAAATATACAGCACAAACAATCGCAACCATATACGTGCACAGTTTTCCCCTATCCACAATCACACATCACTGCTTCACACACAATAAAGGAGCTCTTCAGAAGATCAGTAGTTCTCTCTGTTGATCCATTCTTCTTCATTGAAGTATCTCCTTCCGCCATCGAAGTTCAGGCCATTTCTGTAGTAATCCAGGGTTGCTTGGTAGGATTTTCGGTTTCCATAGGTTCCCAGGCTTGTTTGGTAAGTGTCTCCTTTGCCGCTGGTGGTATATGTCTGAAAGAGGTCAGCTTTCACTGTGTGACTTCCAGGCCTCAGTTTGGGATCAAAGAGGTCACTGCCTCCTCTGATACTGCCATCATACAACACATGGTCTCCGTACACACTGCTGCCGTAATGCTCACTCTTTGTAGTACGGCGACCGAGACTCCTGTCATAAAACTCTCGGTGCCCAGTGCCGCCGCTCACACTGCTGTCCTGTAAATCTCTCTTTGCTGGGCGACCCAAGCTGCTGTCGTAGAAGTCGCGGGTGGCACGTCGCCCAAGGCTGAGGTCATTGAGGTCAAAGTTGAGGAAGCCACTCTCTGTGCTGGCAAGCGTCACGAACCCGCTCTCTGTGTCCCGACCACCCAGGTTGTCGTAGTCACCTGTCAGGGTGTCTGGGGAGGAGCATAGGAAGGAGGTGTTTTTGGTGTTCGGGCGAGTGGAAACCAGGTCGTCCTCCTTCTGGGACTGAATGACGTTGTAGACATCGATTGGGACCGGGCTGGAGCAGAGGCCGGGATCTGTCTGGCAGACTTCTGATTTCTGCTGTTTCCTCCTTCTGTCATACAAACAGAAGAGAAGCACAACATAACATCACAAATATTTATTATAAAACCTGAGCGAGACTTTAATATTTACAGCAGGGTTCCTGTAGCACATGATTTTCATCCCCTACCTACCGCATACACCGAATTTTTTTTGGCCTTGGCAGAGATCTGTATTCTCTAAGTGCAATTGTAGTTTTATATCTTTTTTTAATGTGGTGTGGATTGAACTTGGCTTGAAGCTTGGTGCCACAGACTGAAGACGAAATGATTGTTGGTCATAGTCTTTTTTAATTGCATTTGTCAGCATAGTATATGTCAAACTGATCATATAAATGGATCAATTAAGGACACATTATGTTATTGTTTGTTTCTCTATGAAAAGATTATAATTACAGCATTTTACCAATGTTAGAAAAAACGATGTGATGAAGCTCAGATTCTCCCATTAAATGGTAAAACTGGGCTTTTATACCTATGTGTTACTACTGATACGAACAAAGGTCAATGAAGTAAATATTTCTAAATGAAAAATAAGGTTAAGAAGTATTTAATAGTTGCATGTTATTAGGATGCTCACCGTCCGACAATCATTTTGAAGCAGCAGACTCCCATCACTGTGAGTAACAGCACTATCAGGGGAATGGTGGGAATGATGATGTAAATCAAATTGAGGGCTGAAAGAGAGGCAAACAACAGAGGGAACCAGATGTAGTCACTGATATGACATGAGTGTATAGTCTTTTTCGCAGAAATTAAACATGTTTTTCCACCTGTGATTCTGCCCTGGTTAGAGCCACTTGGATTCCACGGCAGCACAGATGAAGGGAAGACATCTGTAAAGAGTAGCATCATAAAAATATCACTGTATTGAACTTATAAAGTCTCCAAAATGTCTGCTAAATAGTGCTGAGCCTTTTTACTTGTTTGAGTAGCGTTGGGAGATGGAGAAGGTTCCAGTGGCTTCTCTGTGGAGAAAATTAATCACGGTCAGTAGGCTAGTGTTAGAGTAGTATTTTCCAATTAAAATAAAATGTAAATACTGCATCAGCGGTACCTGCAGTGTATTTGCAGATGAAGTTGTTCTTAGTTTCACAATTATCATCGTTCCACTGGAACATGTAGAGCCCCCCCAGACCGGGAGGAGCGGACGGCTGGTGGTACATCACCACACACACCTCATAGCCGCAGGAGGGCTCGTCCCAGTGCCAGTTCCTGCAACACACAGACACAGACACACACACACACACACACACACACACACACACACACACACACACACACACACACACACACACACACACACACACACACACACACACACACACAAAATCACCTGTAATCAAATAGTTTATGGAAAATCTTGACAAAACTTCCATTCACATAGAAAACACTATCCAACCGCAGCACTTTTTCAGTTAAAGGGTGTAGCTTGGCCCATAAAACTATTAAAGATTGGAGCGAGCCAAATCATGCAGCTTATGAACAAAAATATGTTTCACTTTTGTTACCTTGTGACCTCTTGTTTAGGTAATTTCATTATTTGATATGTTTTATGATCAGTTTTTTAAACCTCCAAAATCAATATAGGCCTAAATAATTCTGTATTAATCATGCAATGGAAATACCTATCACTTATCAAACTTGGGCTTTTGTCTAAACTAAATACATCCAATTTGCATAGGGTATTTATCCAGGAGGTTCGTTGTGTCCCAGACACAATGTGTGTCCCTGTAATCCCCTTGTGACCCGATGCTAAGAAAGAGTTTAATCCATTTGTAATATTGTTGCAGCAAAGACCCTCTGAACCCCTCCCCCTTACCTGAAGGGGAACCTGCTGCCGTCCAGCCAGTAGTACTGAGGGGAGCAGTCAGCGCTGCTCTCCTCTTCGCCATGGTTTCGGCGTAGACCGATCCAGAAGTCTCCGTCGGTGGGTCGCAACTCCGTGATGAGCTGCTCCACGATCTTCTGCTCAGACTCTGACTCCACGCTCAGCAGCTGACCCCCGTCCCGCCTGCAGGCCAGCTCGGCCTCCACAAAGTTCAGCCTCCGCCGGAGCTCGGAGAAATAGGCCAGCTTGTAACACGGCTTCCCTTTTCCTGCTTTGCACACACGTTGACCTGCAAACACACACAGACACACACAGACACCCACACAGACAAACACACACTTATACCTGATTACACGTGACAGACTGAGGTTTTCCACTAAAACTACTGTAAGTGAAACAAACAATGTTACCAAAACAAAATACCAATAAATATTAAGAAATAAAATACAAAACATTTTTATATTATAAATAAATCATTAAAAAAAAGTATCTCTGAGCACAATAAATATCTTGGTTTCTTCTATTATAAGGTTACATGGTTCCGTTGTCTTATATCAAACACTTAAGTAAAGGCCATTTAATTGATTTTTTTTTCTTCTTTGTATTTGATACTGAGGTTATCCTCACTGAAGGCTGTAAGGTGGAGTGGTCGTCTATCAATCTGAAGGTTGGGGGTTTGATCCCAGCCCCTGCAGTCAACATGTCAATGGGCAAGATACATGTACTTAACATCAAGTTGCTCCCGCATTCCCAAAAGTCTGTGAATATTAGTTTCCTTCCTTAAGCAGGTGGTACATTGCATGTTCTCAGTATAAATATGTATGGAATGCTGACTGAAAAAGTGCTTTGTAAAGTCCATCTGAAAGGACGTTTCTTTAGGAGTTGTATTATATAGAGATGGATCAAGGTGTAGAAGCTTTTCATAATTTAAAACTGTAGTTGTAAGAGAAGTTTGCCTACCTCTTGCTTCAAATATATCCGCTTCAACATCCAGCATGAGGTCAGTCAGGCAGAGGAAAAGATAGATCCACAAGTGAGTCAAGAGTTTATGTCTTTGAGCTTTGTTGTGTTTTCAGTGTGCATGCATTCTTACCTGTAATGAGGCTTGAGGCTGCAGATGGTTCGAAACATAAAAGCAGAAGGTAACAGAAGATTGTCAGCAGGTCCATTTTTGTCAGCTGTTCACCAGCACCTCTTGTATTTTAGTTTAGTTTTCATGCCGCTGTCTGCTCAGCTCAACTGAACCTCAAGAGGTGAGCTGCTACTACGAGTGTTAAAAAAAAAACTTTAAAAAGTGGGATTTCAAAGAGCTAAAGAAGTGCAAAAGAAGCAAGTCTCTTGTTCTTTCTGCAGAAAAAGAGAGTATGTGAGACAGAAGGAGGAGCAGGAAGGAGGAGAAAAGACTGTGTGCTTGGGAGGGGGCTGTAATCTGTTAAGAGCAGTTTTAATGATTGGGAGAAGAGGCTGCATCGATTGCAAGACATCTAATCATGCAAGTGCTTCTCATCGTAAACGCTGACAAGAGGCAGATTTCGCTCCTTCCTTTATACTTAAGCTCTAGGTATTATCATTACAAAAGTGTTACATGAAAATGATCTGCTCTAACTCGATCAGGGATATTTTTAATATATTTCTCTCAGGTTCGTATTCACTTTACTCTGCAGTGTTCTTCGCTTATTGTGTTTCAGCACAAAGAAGAACAGATGGCCAACACAGCGGACATCTCCAAGAGGGGGGATATTCATTTTCCTGTACTTTTATTTAGGTCTGCAATCTCTTTTAGTTTAAGTTAATTATTATTCAGGGTATCACCACATTTAGATTGAAATGTTTTTAAATCCATATTGGTGCACATGTGATATATGACCTCACTTTTTTCAAATCGAGCCCTGCCCACTTCGAAACACTGGGAAAAAAGGCACAGATGAAACCACAAATTAGGGCAATCTGTCGTTGTGTCTTTGTCAAAATATGCTATCCATCATTTAGTAGAATCGATCATTAAGTAGAAACAGAAATAAATGGTTTTGAGGGACTGTAATATCTATAAGGTCTGAAATGAAGTTGTGAAAATGCTTAGTCGAATGAGATGTTAACAATGAGTCAATATGTTTTTAATAATAATAAGTTCAATTCAATGAATATTGTAACCAGCTGCCTTTGGTAGCAAAATATTAGACCTATTCCGTGAAAACAGTGGAAAAAATCAGGAAAAAAGGAAATAAGTATATTTTCATACACTTTTCCTTTAAGATTGTGGAATAAGAAGAAACACAGAATAAAATGTGTGACAAATTTCATTTAATCTCTAATCTGGGATAGATGCCAGGTTATTGAGAAGCATATTTGACACGTGTTACTATAAAGTGAGATTTTCCATCAATATAATATGTGAGCTCAAGTCCAGATCAGCAGAAGCCATGGATGTGAGCGTGATCCGTATTTCCAGGCACAAATGGGGTATGTATGCAGTACTTAATGGTAGTAATTTAAAAAATGGGCCATAAAGTTGATTTAGGGCTGGCAGAGAGGCAGATCAGCCAGAGTTTAAACAGCAGAATGCTTCATCAGGAATATGCTGTGTGGGCTAGCGTTGAAAAAGAATAGGGAGTGGGGAGTAAGGGGGATGGGGTGGGGCTTCTCTGAATATACTGTCTGCATGCTGCTCTATCCTAACATTGATAATCAGTTTAGGTGTAACAGATTGATTTCAGTCGAAGGTTTTTTTTTTTTTTTTTAAATAGATGGCTGGATAGTGGATGTTGGCATTAGCCCTGAAAAATAAAAGTGGAGAGGTAACCGAGTCCTCCGGTGGGATTCAATAAGGAATGGACCTCCTTAAATTTCCTCCATGTTTACAGCCTCTGGGACTAAGAGAGGCTTTCATTAGATTACGCCTCGCCCATTCGCTGCTTCTCTCACACAGTCTGTCTTCCTCCCTCCTCCTCATCTCATCCCACTGGCTTCCTCCGTCTTTCCCAATTAGTTAAAGGCAAACCAGATGAATGTTCCCCTGGGAAGTCAATATCACTGACCCAACACACATACATATACAAAAGGTAGGCGTTTCACCATGTCAGAGAAACCAAACATTGATGTTGAATATTCACCACTGTTCTTTGGTTGTTTGGACATTTAGCCAATATGCAATTGGCTTGTAAATAAAATTGCTAAATGTACATTTCCACTAAGGCAAGGCCTGACAGCGTAATGGTCAACAGATCATCGTTACACATTAAAATAAGATTTGATTTGAAGCTATAAACTTGTTTTGACCACAACAAATCATTGGTAATGCAGTGGCCTCGTTTGTTTGTGGGCTGTAAAGACAGGGCAATGAATGACAATCTCAGTTCATTTCCATCTCAAGCCAGTAAGTGAAAGAGAAAAACTTAATTACTCACCAAAAAAAGAACGTAACTTTCCACTAAATTCAATTTGAACAATCTGAGTTGGCATGTGGCCAGACTGAGGGTCCGCATTGCGTTCGGCCTGCACAGAGAACTGGAAATGAGCCCTGAGTCACTGACCTGCAGGAGAGTGGCTCTATCAGCAGAGTTCATCCATAAAATAGTTTTGATGAAAGCTTTAAGTGCTGTACTAATTCTTGAAATGATGTCTTTACCATGCAGTTTAGAAAAAAGGCTTTCGAGAAGAATATATTTAAAGGGGCCCTATTATGCTTTTTGCGGTTTTCCCTTTCCTGCAGTATATTATACAGGTTTTTGAAATGTAATGTAAATGGTTTCAGAGATTCACGACAATAGTGGTTTTCAAGTTATTTCATTAGTTTTTTTAAATAACTATTGATACACTATCTGTGGGTAAAATAGAGAGCCAGGATTGATGTTGTTTGTATTTAATTTACAGTATCTGACAAATGAAGGTCACGTTTATCACAGTGACAAAAAAAATTATATTGGGCATGATGGCCTAACAGTTAGCATATTTAATGGGTAGCTATCATGTTATAAACGTTATGGCACAGATAGACATATTTAAGTTGTTTCACTGTAAAGACTATAATCCCAGATCCAGGGTCTCTCTTAAAAAAAAATCAAGACAGGTTTATAGTGATTTATTAACTGATTTACATCCTGGTTGACCATGACAATATTGAATAAGGATGACAGGCTACAGATCAGCATAACTAATCACTAATTGAGTGATTGTAATTGTGCAATTTGAGAATAAGCGAGTGCGTGTATGTATTTGTATTTGTAGCTTTTGATAAGAAAAGGTTAACTGAATATTACATATTTTAAATTTTGAAGGCACACTCTGAAAAACAAGATTAAATCACATAAACCAGTGTGTTTGAACAAACAAAACATATTACTGAAATGGCAAAACTGATTACAGTATGCAAATACATTTTAGTCTTTCAAAAACTCAAGTGTTGAGTATACATTCTGTGTGTCATCTCCAAGGATTTCTTTGAGGAAATCGACAACTCTGAAAAGATTAATGTGGAAATCTCTGGAGGTCTGATCCGACTCGACGTTAACGCTCCTCGACTGGCACAGATTCTTCGTTCCCCAGCTGACCAGCGCAACCTGTGAGAGAAATTCACTTTAGACAGTTAACATGAACTCAAATTATGTTACCTCAGTGTTTAACATGGAGTTTCATTTTCAATTTGCCATAACTTTTGGTGCTTTTTGTTAAAGTGTTGGATACACACACAACAAAGACGTGACTGTACCTGTATCGTACGCTGCTCATAGTCCTTGAACACAGCACCTCCTGAGTCACCTGTCACAACAATAATGTGAATTGATTAGTTGCTTAACTACTGTGTGTGGGTACAATTCAAAGTTACTGTGCGTTGGTGAGAAGAGCTTGAAGAGGCCCTATTACGGTTTTTGGGATAACTAGCAGCTCCCATCAAAGCAGGGATATAAATTGTAATAGAAGAAACACACCTTTACATGCCAGATGATCCCTGAAAGGATTCAGACCTCCAGTGCACAGGAAATTATCCGTCACAACAACCTTTGGATCAGTCGCTGTTATGTTAGGTGCCGTCAGTGCATGCTTGATGCAATTATCTCTCTGCATTGGTTATTAAGAGTAGAGTAAAACCACAGGTCAAAGTGACTTGAAAGTTTAGAGTAAGTAATGAAAAAAAAGCTCACAATTACACACACAAAAAGCACAACCGAGCTCAGTAAACTCACAAGTCCACCAAGCTTAACGTGGGCATCTTTTTCAACAACCAAGCTTTCAGTCTTCTTGGTCAGGAAACTGACTCTTTCAATATCATTTTTTAGCAGCAGCTCCTCTGTATTAAGAAAACACAAAAACAGTACAGGACATTAAAGTGAAGCTGAGACTGTGGATATTTTTTATTTCAAATGCAAGGCAACTCAATTGACAGGGGATGACTGTATGACATATTTTATGAGCGGGGGGAAACATGTAGTGCAATTTATCCATCTAAAGTGTTTTAAGTTGTCAAGATGGCTGCCTTCACTGAATATAAGGGAACTAGATGGCACTCTGCTTTTGGTGCTCAAAGCTAAAAAATAAACTTGAAAACTAAACAACGATGTCCATATAAAGGAATCATAGCCTGCTCACTTAAACTAATCCACATATTTTGTTGTGAGTGGTTCCATTTAGGATCTGTTTTCTTTCTACCACCCACAAATAGTTCACTCAGCAGAAGGAATCATTAAACTGCTCATGGACCAGAGTCTGATACCTAAAACACTCTGCAACCGACGCACACACAAAACAATCCAAATTGAGCAATTGCACTTCTGGTAAGAGTACCAATATTTACTTTTGATTTTGTGGTGAGCTGGAAACATTCAAAAGGTCATCTAAGGACTGCATGTTGGTGTTATTAGCTTAATTAGCTAGTTAGCTACAGTAAAGCTAACTGCTAACGAGTGTTGGTATTTTTAACAGTATTGACGGCTGCTTGATATAAATAGAAAGCCTACATTTGTTTCTGACATAGCCCAATGTTTCAAACATGATTTTTGGGCAGAAATTCTGCTACCGTTTTCTTCACATTGCAACAATAACTAAGGGGTGAGAGGCCTAGCGAACGGTACATTTTGGTACATAGTAAAAGTTGAATGAATTTACTCAGGAAATTATGCCATTATCTTGTTACAGTATGTTGGTTACTTCACCTTGCTGCTTGCAGGTAGATACTCCAACCAGTTGCAGAGCATCACTGGTCTCCTGGGTGCAAGGTATGCAAATAGGTCTGAACGACAACAAAAACAGTGCACCATGGAGAGGATGTTTTTACAAACTTCTGATACAGAATATATATTTCTAAAAATGCAGTAAGCCTATTCCAAATGTACCAATTTTACCAATTTATTTTAAAGGTCTCATCATATGCTTTTCTGGTTATTACCCATCCCCTTGTGTGTTATGTAGGTTGTTCTGCATGTAAATGGTCTGCAAAGTCACAAACCCTCAAAGTACACCCTGTAGCGAGTAAAACTCTAACACAGAAAAGACCTGTCTGTGCTGCCCCAGAACGCCTCGTTGGAGATTTCTCTTTTTCCATTTTTTTCTTCCGGGGCATATTGACGTCACTACATCCAGATGTGGACCAATCCACAGAGCTCCGCGCGCGCACACACACACACACACACACACACACACACACACACACACACACACACACACACACACACACACACACACACACACACACACACACACACACACACACACACACACACACACACACACACACACCCCACGCAGCAACCAGGAAACGACACCAGTAATCCAGCTCACACTGTCCACTCCTCGAGCCCCACAGGGCGGACGAGCGAGCCCTGCAACGTCCCGCCAACACGTCACCCACACCCCACGCAGCATTCTCATCTGTTTGTCATTACTGGTGTCATTTTCTGGTTGCTAACAAACGCCATTGTAACACATAAACACTGATGTTCAGCTGTAACGGTGGTTGACTAATCAGAACAGAGTGGGCGAGCTGGCCAATCAGAGCACAGTGGGCTTATAGGGGGGGCAGGAGCTCCAACAAGGCGTGTTAGACAGAGTGAATACACATACTACAGAGATGCTTTATGAGAAAACTAATGTGATTTTGGAACATTGCACAATGTAAATCTATTCTAGTAGACCTCAACAATGGAATTATGATCAGTAGAAATGGCATGGGATCTTTAAAAAAACCCGGGCAGGACAGTGAATGCAACATGAAATCCAAGTGTACGGTGAAAGATGGTATTTAGGGTCTCACCTCACAGAACTGGAGATTTGAACATACTCCTCCAGTTGGATGAGAGCCACATCATAGTCATAAAACTCCAGCACACCTTTGTCCTTTTTAGCGGTAATGTTGTACTTTGGGTGTAGTCTGAAGTTGATCACTTTCTTCTCTGTAAAAGACACACAGTCAAGTATGAGTAGTAGATACAAGATACATTTAGTTAGAGAGTCAAAAACTGAAGACTTTGACACTTATTTTTGTAAACTGCTAAAGCATCATTAAATCAGATAAGTGAGTGTGATAATAAAAGAGACCATGAGTAACCATACAGACATTAAATAAACGATTATCATTACCTCTGCCCTGTCCATCATCAATTTGAACTTTGACATGCTTCTGTTCATCTCCAAATTTGAAACAGTGAGCGGCGGTCAAGACAAAGTAAGGGTTCACCAGAGAGCCGAGGCATTTCCTTGAAACACCTTCATTCTTAAGATTGAAAAGGACAATTAATGTTTATTATAGTCTAGTGTAAAAAACAACAAAAACATGGACAACGTGGTGGCTGCACAAATGTTTTTCAATTTAATCGACTGATATCTTTCGATATGGGTTGTTTTTTATGTAATTCTACATCTGTAGGTCAAGCTTTATTGGGATTGACTAAGCCGAGTACCTTAATATTAATTAAAAATAACCTAATTTGTATAAATACAACATATATAATATATATATACATCAGATATACGGGGGGCAAGGGGGGGAAGCTGCCCCCCCACTGTAGATTATTTCCCCCCCAGCTGCCCCCCTAACTTTTGTTTCCCTAAAACTGTACTAAAACAAACCTACACTATTTCCACAAGATTCTCAAGCAACGAAACAAGCATTACATTAGTCAAAAGTGAATCATTTTAAATATCATTTTAGGCCCGTTAAAAACGCAGCTACGGCCCTGCATTATACTGCCTAGCGGCGTTCACACAGACCGCGGCTTACACAGCTGCAGAGAGGGAACGAGCTGTCTCAGCACCTATGGATCAGCTTCCCCTGGGAGCATTTCCCCTTTCACTAGTTTTGTTTTTACTAAAGACGAGAGCTTGATACTAAATATTTATAAAACACAGCCGTTTGATTGAATCGATAGCGTTTAACAGAAGGGCGCTGTTTGGGGCGTTACGTTACAAAATGCTACGCAGACAGCGCTAGCTGGGAGATCGATCACTTTGCTAAACTATGCGGTAGTAGGCCTACTATTAAATCCACGTAAACTACACATCGCAGCAATGAGGCAGATCAATCAAACCAGGATACATCCTTTACCGTAAAAACTGGATCTAAACACAGCTGCCTGTGTGCGTTTGATAATACTTTCTGATGTTATATTTATGATATTGTGGTGACACGTCATTGGACATAATTCACCTCTCTTATTGTGTTGCCACACGGACCTTTTAGTGGGAACACCTGTAGAGTTAGCCCTAATTCCTGCTAGCTCGTTAAGCAGAGCAGACGTTGTGTTGACCTCTCTATAACTAAATGGATAATAAAGATTGGAACTCCGTTCTGAATACACCGCCTCCGACTCCCTTTTCCTGGCGCTACAATATGCTACTTATTAGCTAGGCTACATGGCCCTAACGTGTAAATTTATACAAGCATTTGTACCAGTGTTTTTCACAAGTAGACTCTTGCAGGCCAGAGTATAGGAGTGATTCAACAACAACAAAAAGACATATCTGAGAAGTAATCAGGACGAACTGAAAAAGGAAAAGAGAGTTCACTGAAGAGACCAGGAGGGTCAGAGCAGGAGGAAGAGGAAGAGACCAGGAGTGTCAGAGCAGGAGGAAGAGGAGGAGATGAAGACATTAGTGAAGAAGAAGAAATGTATGTGAGGAATAAAGATGAAGTATCAGAAAGAGGGACAGAGGCAGGGATCAGGAGGCAGATGAGACTCCAGCTGGACCACATGGTGTGTTCTTATTTTCCTTACATATTCCATCACAGCAGCTCAATCTAGCAGCTCTTAGTATTGACACATATTGAAATGTGTTGCTGCACAGGTCACCTTTAGCTCTCTTAAGAGATGGGTGATGTCATTTGTGTACTTAATTATAACTAAGTACTTTTACTGTACTTACAGTAAGCAGAATTCTGAGTATTCTCTGAATCGGGTGCCTTTTGGGTCTTTATATCTTTGAAAAATGAAACCAAAATGTTTGGTCATAACATCTGGTAGTGGACTACTTATTTCCCACATCAGGCACAACATATAAATAATTAGTCCTACTAGAAATGTCCTTGAAAAAAATGTAACAGGGTTGAAGTTTTTGACAAAAAGTAGGCCTGAGACCTTGTTTAGCTAAGATATGGCACCACATGAAAGTCAAGGACATTACAACATTGTAATATTTTGCAAAACCATTGTTTATTTTGTAATAAACAATTATTTACTATTATTAATTCATATAACAGAGTTGAAATGTTGAGCATGTCAATCTTAATCTGAAAATACAAAAACTGAAATAAGAGAAGAAACTGACATTGCTTTTCTTTGCCATCTTTTCTTCAGAAGACTTTTGTGATGTAATTCCCTCAATGCAGATGCAGATCACACATGGACTGATCCATTATTTTAATAGGAGGGTAAATGGTATGGCTTGACGGGGTTGAAACAAACTGAGGGACAATATTGCAATTTCATAGATAATTCAAGTATTTTTTCAGAATTTCTTTTTGATCAGTTAAAGTTGACAAGCATATGATTATATTAGCAGCAACATTTTGGGATAATTGCCAATTTTGATTTGTTTAACATTAAATTAATATGTAATAATGCTTAGTAAGGACATGCAAATATGTCTGTCTACTACTAAGACAACCAATTTTTTAAAAACAAAATATATATTTAATTTTACATTGTAATGCAAAACAACCTGTTCCATTAATTCATTGCTTTAAAATACATTTTGTAGTTTCCTTTCATTTAAAATTATTGAAGTAAGCTTGGGGGACTCAAAGGGCACCCGATTGTTTGTCTGAACACCTTGTTTCTCTTGTGCATTAAGAACACTTGTGTTAGGGCATGAATTAACAATAAATAGGTTATATACAGTAAATACCACGTACTGTCCGCCCTCCCATGCCACCCTTGCATGACCTCTTGCCACCCCATGTAAAATGTTCTAGAACCGCCACTGATATACATGTATATTTACACTTGGAATGTATTATGTCCATATATATTTTAAACAAAAACAGAATAAATATTTTTTACAACAAAACGCTATACTTATTTGAACATGAACGATATCATTCAACAAAAATCCCCCCCACCCACCGTTCCCTTTTTATTTAATTTTTACTTAGTGGGAGGAAAAGGCTAATGCCCTAATGTTATTGTTTGCTATGGTAACATACAGTAAAAATTCACCTGGATAATAATGGACGCCCACCATGGATACTTGTACCTTGCTTCTCGTGAAGTTGTAACTTTTGCATACTCCTTGTGAAGACCACACATACCCTTAACCTCTTCTTCATCTGGAAGATAAAAATACATTTATGGTAAATATACAGAGGTGGAACAAGTACTCAGATGTTATATTTGAGTAAAACTAATAAAACAGTGATCTAGAAATACTGTCGGGTATCTCCGTCCATTATAATACATAATAATTAATCAGTTGATATCATTTTGTATCAAAAATATGCACCTAAAACGTCACAACTGCTGTAAAATAACCAATCAGAGCAGACTGGGCTCTGGTTTCAGACAGAGGGTGAAAATAGGTGCTGCAGCACAGGCAGTATGAGAAAATGAAAGAGCTTTTTGAACATTAAGCATACACTGTAGACATGTCACAGTAGAGGCACAAATTACAAATATGACCCTGAAAATGAGCATAATAGTAAGTACAGTACTTTGTGAGTTTCCACCACTGTAAATATGTAATGGGTGAAGCAAAATCAATGAGCAACATCAGCTGTGTAGAGCTACGTATCATATATAGGCACAGATCAAGAGTGATGGTTCTTCTGCCTGCTCTTAAGTACTTAAGGAAACAAGAGAACAATGTTGATAAAAAAATATATATATATTTTGATATATCTCTTTTATGTCAAATGAGAGGGTAGAGATACATAGATGTTGAACAAATATAAATTAAATTAATGTTTTACGATATTCCTTCAACCTTCTTCAAAGATAACTTACCAATTATTTGATCAAAGGTCTCTTGTAAGTCGTCAAATGCCTTAATTCGGAAGTAGTGCTTTGGACCAAGCCCTGTTACGAGGGGCTGCAGGTCTTCATCAAATATGTTATTTCCAGTCGCAAAAATATAAATGTCTGTAACAGAAAAAATAAAAGAACAATGTAAATGAAAACCTTTGTGTTAGGTGTCATCAGTGATGGAATAAATACTCAGATCCTTTAAAGGAGACATGTCATGGCCATTTCCACTGATCATAATTCCATTGTTGAGGTCTACTAGAATAGATTTATATTGTGCAATTTTCCAAACTCACATTGGTTTCTCATACAGCATCTCTGTAAACTACGTATATTCACTGAATTTCACTCTCTGCCTTTAACGGCTCGGTGGGTTTTGACTCTGCAGACCGTTTACATGCATAAAAACCTTCATAACACACAAGGGGACAGGTAATAACCGGAAAAGCATGACATGTTAAGTAAAAAGTACTAATACCACGGTCTATACTCACGTTAAAATGTCTTCGTTGAAGTAAAACTAAAGTATTATCAACAATATGTACTTAAAGTATCAAAAGTAAAAGTACTAATAGTGTAGAATGGCTCTTTTAAAAGTGTTTCATTATAATAATACCGGGTCGATAAGTAGTGTCTAAATCATATTAACACATCATGTTATTGTGCAAAACGTACTACAAGTGTCAAATAAATGTAGTGGAGTAAAAAGCACAATATGTCCCTCTGAGATGTAATGGAGTAAAAGCAAACCTTAAAAAGTGCTGTACTTTAGTTCATGTACTCCTCAGCACTGGGTTATCATATATCAATAAATGTTACAGACAATATAGCATGTGTGTGTGGCTAGATGTTTTAAAATGAAACTCACCCAGATATGCCTCCCTTGATTGAGTCTCCTGTTCACCAGTCTGGTTCATGTATACCATATTTTTTATTCTGGCCACTGTGGGTACAGGAGATCCGCCCATATTATACGCACCTGCAATGAAAGAAACCAGAGGAAGTACAGCGCTTAATACTTTTTTTTACTCGATTTAGCTTCATGATCTTATATAGGAATGCATAAAATATTTTATTTTAAATTAGTGCTGATTTGATTGCCTATCAATTCTTGTTTTGGAGTAGTAGGAACAAAGTTTAAGAGGTCTTATTATGCTTTTTGGGGTTTTCTTATTCCTGTAGTGTGTTATATAGGTTTTAATGCATGTAAATGGTCTTCAAAGGCTCCCATCTCAAAGTGTTTATCCCCCACACACTCCCCCACAGAGCCAGCTAAACAATCAAAGCAGACTGAGGCACAAAATAAAAATATGAAACTGAAAATTAGCATTATATGTCCTTTTTAAGTGTTGAATTGATGAACATTAAAGGTATTAGTCGAGAAGATTGCATTAGATATTAGAGGAGAATCAATCTTCTTATCCAACTCTTAGCAAGGTAGCAAATGTTCATCTCTAACACAATTAAATATACCAAGTAGCTGGAAATACCGTCTGTAAATAAGATGATGACGTGGTGATGTTCTTTAAATTTCTCTGTTCCCACTCGTTGCTTTATAAAAGCCATTTTATCCAGGAAATTCTTGAATACGAGGTTCAGATTTGTTCCTGTGTTCTTTTCTTTGAGTCAAAAGACAAACACACACAAACAAGAAAACATACATGTCAAGCTGTGTATCATAATAGTATTTTGATATATGTTAATATTTACAATCACTTTACTCACGGCCGATTTTGAAATTGTCCACTATATTAATGATGGTGCTTCGTTCAACTTGTTGTTCATTAAAAAAATCAAGAATGTTGACAACTTCATAAAATTCAGAGGAGAAAAAGGCAATTTCATAGTTTGGATTCACGGTAAAGGAGGAAATCTGTGGAGACAAAAAGCAAATCAGGTCAAAACTATCTTCAGTGTTGTATACATTTTGTACACAACTTTATAAACAACTTTTCAACGAGCTGTGAAATATGTTACATCTGTTACTGTGCACGTCTTTATGTATGAAAGTGCTTATGGTTGGTATTTTGTTGAGTAATTGATTCATTTATCAGCAGTGAGAATCCCGTAGTGTGCACTGACAGCAAGCCAAGGGACTCGCGCCAAGGAGCATCAGTCAAGATTATGATGTGTAATTCATAATGAAATGTACTGCTAATGGGCTGTTGTGATGGAAGCCAAATGGGGAGGCATAATGTTTGTACATGTGTTGTGGGCACTGTGCCAAATGTGCTTCTAAGTGTGTGTCAGAAAATGTAAGAGGCTTCATATATCTCACACCAGAAATATGATTCAGGTTATGATTTTAAATTAAATTAAATCCACTATCCCACATAGTATTAAAGAAGTAACATTACATTTCTTTACTCTGGCACAATTACAACACTGTCCCTGCTAATTAAACCAATAAATAAATGCACAACATTTAAAAAGCCAATGCAGCTCAAGAAAATAATATAATTTTAAGAAGGAGAAAATCTGTGTTAAAAAAAATCCCTGTTGCAGGAGACCCAGAGAGTAATACATTAAATAAGGTAATGATGCATTGTAAAATAAATAATAGTATAAAAAAGATATATCCTATACATGTATATTGTAACCAGAAGAGACAATCCAGTTCATATATTAAACACTCATTGTGCATTATTATGAATCGTAGGTCACTCTGCTTCTTTTAAAAATAGTATTTACTTTTTCAAAATGAAATCGAATAGTTTTTCAAAAGCGCAATTTTTCCCTAATTATGGTTTTAATCTAAAATGCAATTCATCATCCCAAAGTCCTTGTATCTTAATCTATTCAAATAGGGCACAACAAGTGTGGTGTATTGCTGTTGATTTGATCCGAATAAGCTAGCACTTCCTGGTTTACAGGAAGAGCATTGTGGAACATAATACTATACCGCTTCATAGTATCTGCATGACATTTACGACCCATCAATAATACAGTAATACTCTGCCATGATCAGTAAAAACTCTGACATTTCATTTCATTTGAGTCCAAGTGATTGATCAAATGTCCAGAGTAGTCACACTAACTGCCATATTTACAGCACGTTTTTAACATCTCAGTAAATCCATTGCCAGCATCCATCAACAGCAATCTGTACGTTCACTGCATGCGCTTCCTTTAGACTGAGTCCACAATCAGCGAAAATATTCTCACATCTCAGCACAATGTTGCTGTCTGCATGCAAATTCAGCATATTGTAGAGTTAGTGAGGCGATTCTGTGAAAACTTTTGACACATACTGTCACAATATCATTATGAATAAAACATATTTGTTTTAAATCAAGTGGATGGATGTTTGTTTCTTACCTTTCTGATCAGTGTTATGATGGCTTTTTTCGCCTTTTCGACATCCTCCTCCTCGATGCTCTCAGAAATATCGACTGCTATATAAATATTCAGCGTCCCATTTTTGGAGATCCTGATCATTTTCCCCGACTGTGTATCATCTAAACCACAAGAAAGGTTATTGTGCCATACAAACAATCTACCACCATCATATTTATTCATTTCTACATCTATAGTTAAATGGAAGACAGTGTTAGATTGTTAAAACAAAGGTATTAGATTTACGTTTTGATGGAGCTTATATACCTTATTAACAAAATAATGCTAAAATGGCCGAAAAACTCATCTAGCATAGCTTTTAAATAATGTTAATTATCAGACATAGCTCATACTTACTGAGAGACTCTGAAGTGGTGAGTCTATCCCTGATAGAGCTGCCAAATTCCTGTGAAACCTCCAATGAAGTGTCATAGGTGTGTTTGTCTGCAAGAAGCAAATTAAACAGATGATTGTAATAATTGTTACAAAGTGAAGTGATGTTTTGAACAAAGCAGGTAAAAGTGCTCGCCTATCACCATAGACACTGGGGTTCAGTCTTCAGTAGTTTAAAAGGGTCCCTATTATACGTTCTGGGGTTTTCCATTTCCTGTAGTATGTTATAGGTTTTTGTGCAAATGGTCTGCAAAGGCTAAAATCCCAAAGTTCCCTGCAGAGGGAGTTTCTCTCCCACATGCCTTAAATGCATCCATTGGATTCCTTTGTTTACTTACGTAACATAGTGACATCACTACAGTATGTAACTCTCACGCTTCTATTGTTATAGTCTAAGGGACGGGCCAAAAAGAGAAAAAAACATATACACCCAGAACTAGCTGAATATTTGCGTTGAGGCTGTTATGTCGTATTTTTGTGCTTCACATGTTGATAATCTCAGCCAGGTGCAGGTTTGAACATCTTCGTGTGGACATGAGGTGACTTTCAATATTTCATGTAAGCATACAGATAACTTATTGTTTACCTCAGAGACTGACTCATCAGTTGTATATATACCGAGAGATTGGTAAATCAAAATTGCACATTAATCCTGACTTTTGAGTTTTAAGGGCATACACCTGTGTAAATGGATTTGAAGTTAAGTCATGGCTTCATGAATGTTGCAACATATACGATGCAGTATTTATAAAGTACAGTTTCTGTTAGATGCAGTTAATCAAGATATCAGTTTGTAGGTTTCTGTCTTACAGTAGCACGCTGGCTCTTTGTTACTCCACTGGCAGTTCTCCAAACAAACTCGCTCACGGGACCCGACCAAAAACAGGTCGCTGTTGCAGCTGTATTTCACCGTGTCGTCAATTTCAAATATGTTCCCTGCTCTTGAAGCGCCAGCTGGGATACCAGGATCAGCACACTTGTGTCCTGCTGTGGTAACAAAAAACACAGAAGATAAGTCATAAAACATTCAACCCGTGAAGAAACAACCCAATGAGCAGTAGATGTCTGTTCAGGACTTACATTCCTGGCCACAGATGGGAGTGGAGCCGCTCCACTTCGCATTTGGTAAGCACACACGTCTGGCTGAGCCTCGCATTGTGTATCCAGAGTAGCACTCATACGTGGTCTCATTGTTCACAAAGTACTTCTCTTGGGGTGGGGAGACTTCTCCATACTCCATCACAGTTGGGTCGGGGCATTCAACAACTGCAAAACAAAACGAAATAATCTGAGTTATCATGTACTGTAGAGTCTGAGCAGGAGTGAGAAACAGCAGCATCACATTACTGACCCCTGCATCTCTGAGGATTGAATTTCTTGGGCGCCATCACCCAGCTGCTATCATGCTGGCACAGGCGGGTCATAGCGGGGTACGGGTAGTAGCCCTCGGGACAGTGGTAGATCAACAAGCTCCCTTTCTGCAGCTGATTGGTCAGTGTGTAATGACCTCCTTCTATTTCCATGTTCTCCTCTGAGCAATTACAACAAACCTGGCCTCCTGAAAAAAAGAGAAAAATACTGATATATATATATAATATTGATAACTGTTTATGGCAGTAGTTTCAAATTACATTTCAAATTACCATATTCATTATTGTTATTTTGAACCTTTAGCTGTCAAATACATGGAATTGTTTTTTAACTCAGTTGTGAATAATTGCCTCAATGTTTTTAAAAAAACTCTAAGCTCAGCTGGATTTGAAAGTTATTTCAAATATTTATTTTTCATTTGAAAACACAGTATAACATGTAAAATATGTATCTTTTGAAATAAAAGCAGCTCACCGAAAAAGTGGAGACATAAAAGTGCAGCAAGCCAACTGCAGTGGACTGCAAATCCCATGACGAACCTTGAACCAGAACAATCCGATACAATGAAAGGATTTTACAGGAACTGTTGATTTATTTTTAAAATATCAGGGTAGTTTCAAAAGGAGGGACTTGCTTAGAAAAGATCATGATGGTACTTATTAACTTCATGACAAATAAAAGGAAATCAATAGCGTGTGTCGCAGTAAACTTGTGAATTCCCAGAAATGTGACTTTATCAGGAAAGATTAAAACACTTCAGTTACAATTGAAATAAAAATAAGCCTGGTTAATAATGCATTATCTTTGTTTGTTACTTGAGACTTTTCCTGAAAGATTTAAGTACAATTCATGCAGTATAGGTTATCTGTTCATGCTGAGCGTTGTAGTCTAAATCCCTCTGTTTTCAACAACCTAAAGGTAAAATATGTGACTTTTGATCCTTGGTCTTTCCACTATGTGTACACACACAATCAGATGTTGCACAAAATAACAAAATAGTTGTGAAATCAACCGAACTTTCATCATTTCCCAAAATCCACAGGCACTGTTGAGCTTTATTCATTGACACATTGATTCAGGTATTGATTGAGCAGCCAGTTATACCTGAGTGGTTTAACTCGCCATGACTCCGTCATTTGAATTACTTGATTTTACTTAATCTGTTCATCAGAGTTAGGATTTTCAAACACTGTGAGGAGTCAGTCAGTGAAAAATAAATATATTTCAAACTTAAAGGTCTGCAGTGGATAGCATTTACAAAGTTATTTGTGGTACCATTTATGGTAATTTTTCATCACATTGTGGTATTTTGTCAATGAGTACTAGTTCAGAACTAGAATGGGTTAAATGCAGAGGTACAATTTTGCTGTGTGACACAAATAACGAGGGTTTCATCCTCCAATTCTTCTATTCTTCTTTTATAAAATGTTATGCATCTCAGGTCATAAACCCTGTGACATAATTGCCTCATCTCTAGCGCCACCCTCTGGATAAACTACACAGCCAGTAGACCCTTTTATACTCGTCTGTATTTCTTCCAACTAACATTTGGTGACATGTTATCAGAGGTGGGAGAAGTACTTAGATCTTGTACTTGAGTAAAAATAGAAGTACCAGAGAGTAGGAATACTCTGTTACAAGTAAAAGTCCTGCAGTCAAAATTTGACTCAAGCAAAAGTGCAAAAGTATTGGCATCAAAATATACTTAAAGTACCAAAAGTAAAAGTACTCATTATGCAGATTGGCCCATTTCAGAAAAATATACTATGTTTTTCTTATACTTATTGATGCATTAAAGTGTTTATCAAAGCTGGTCAATGTGTAGCTAGTTTTAATGACTGTGTATACTGCAGAGTAGATGGGGATTGTACTCCAGGTAAAGTCGGTATTGATTCTATTTTACATCATTAATCCAAAGCAAGTTTAAAAGTATACAATTAACCTATTAATTGTAGTGTAGAAGTACAAAGTAGCAAAACCTGACAAGTACAATTATTTCAAAATTGTATATAAGTACAGTACTTGTAAATGTAGCCTACTTAGTTACTTGACACCACTGTGCATTGTAGGGAGACCAGGGACAGTTGTAACACGGGACAGTTGTAACGCCTTCAATATCTCCAATCACAAACAAGCTAGAGGGATGAAACTCACTCTGCACATGCTCAATTAGATGGAAAGATTGCTGTAAAAAAAAGGAGCCACGTTTAAATCTGTCGTGAAAGATATCAGCAAAAGTGTGTTTCTGAGGTAAAACATTAACAAAAAGATTATGATGTATTTTTTGAATACTGTCTTGAGGTCAAATGTCTAGGAATCCAAACTAGTATTATTATAATCATTGTTTTGTAAGGTACACATATAACTAGCTAAATATGGGTCAAGCTAGCAATCCGGCAGGTTCACAGGGGTGAAAACATGACTGGTGGTCCTGGGACGGTTGTAACACGGGCCACCTGGGAGGGTTGTAACATGGCACATTTACAATGATGGCTCATATGCTCGAATGATCAATATTGTTGATTGGTGTGCATTGTCCCTGTAAAAATAAACAGATTAAAATACTGTACGTAAAGTGTGTGTGTGTGTGTTTACAGTATGCTAAATATCAGAAAGAGGAAGACAGACAGGAGAGTGCAGAGGCCAAATCAGTCAGGGCAGTGGCAAAGTCCCATGATATATGCCATGTCACCCTGTACCGGTTCCATAAAAAGAGGCTGAGGTTGGAGAATCAGGGATCACCCCAAATAGTAGGCTACTGGACACCCAAGAAGGTGTTCTCAACAGAGCAAGAGATGCTTTTGAGAGACTACCTGATGGAGGCAGCTGATTTATACTATGGTCTCAGCTCAAAGGAGGTAGGTCTACATAATTAAGGTAGAATAGGCTATACAGATGGAAGTGACTTTTACACCTGCCACAACTGTGAATCAGATTAATTCCATCTGGTGTTCTGCTTTAAGTTATGTTCATTGTTTGTTGGAGGATGTGTGAAACCCATAGGTGAAACCCCATTAAAATATTGTTGCCTTAGAATTTGACAGCTTTCCCTCTTTTTTGTCATGTAGTGTGATAAAAGGTAACCGTTATTAACATGTTACAACCGTCCCTGGCATGTGTTACAGTTGATTTTTCAAAAAAAACATGTTCCAACCTCTACTTATTTCATAGAAACATCTTAAATACATTGTTTCAGTAGTTGACACATTGAACATGTATAATATAGCAAAATGGCTATCCTAGTGTAAATGTTTTTTTACTTATTGGGGAAAACCTAAAAAGTGTTACAACTGTCTCTGGTCTCCCTATGTATTAGGTAGCCTAGTGGTTATGAGTATTTATTACGTTTCACATTATGCTCACTTATAAGTCACAGTTGCATGATGAATAATGCCGTGATAACAAGTGTTGATTATAATCTGATGAGGCACAGTAGAAAAATGAAAAAATAAGAATATTGGCCTTTTTTAAGAGTTTATTGAGTGTGTGTTGTTGTTGCGGAACAGTACAGCAAGAGGCGGTAATGCAGCTGAGTGGCTCAGACGAAGAAGAAGGAGTACCGGATGTGACGTAGTTATCGCAAGTAAAATAACAAGGCGCCAAATTTGGGGTGAATCCACTGTTGTCACTGCCTCAGACATATGGAGAAGTCCGTCTAATCTTTGCAAATACATTTTGGAAACGCTACAGGCTGTGCAGGTAAAAGGTTATATAACTGAGAGTGGCATCATCTTGTTTTTAGTCTTGTTTACTCGTTTCGTTTTGCTTAGTGCAACAGTTTGACGTATTCAATGGCAAATGTTCGGTTTGCAGACAATGCGTAAGAAGTCACAATATCTGTTAGTAAAATGAGAGATATGTGTGGATAATATCATGTAAAATATGTGTGTATCAGTGTGTTTTCTATGGCAAGTGACTGTTTCTGTTTTTAAGCATGGCTGTGCCGTTTGTGCAAGGCTGGGACCTTGTTCGGACTCTGGGGGAAGGAGCCTATGGAGAGTAAGTCTCCTCTTTTATCTTTATTTTCATTCACAGCATGTCTTACTTTATCCTTTTTCTAGCAGTGCATCTCCAGTCACACACAGACACAACATGTTTCACACGAAAATGACATGGACTTTTTTCTATGCCACGGGAACCAAAATTGACATGTCCGAAATGACAGAGATCATCAGACAGGCATATGTCTGCAGCTTCTCCCTAATGTGTTGCAGTTGGCAAACCACAAAGCAATCTTTCTATTTCTGACAGCTATTCTTCCAATTCAATTTTAACAAAACCTATTTTAATTATTAACGTCCCTGTCTTGTCTATTAATTAAATATTGTCAGGTTTTTACACATATTCAGACTTTTTACACACTGTTGAATCAGGAAACTTTGGGAAACGTATTACAACAATGACAACGTTTAGCTTGTCAATGCAGAGCCTGCTTGTGCTGGAAATGTCATCTTACTTTGTGATGTACATGTAACTCATCTGCAGGGGACACCGTTTCTGTTTTCATAACACTTACGCTTTCACTACTTCTTTTGACTTAAATAATATATGTCAACACTTTTAATACAATATCAGGTTAAAATCTAATATGAAGCACATATAGGGTGCCTTTTCTGTGTTTGCCATCACATTTGTTGTGCTCTGATCCATCTTGTCTCTGTGTTGCAGAGTAAGGCTGCTGGTGAACAGACAGACAGAGGAGGCAGTAGCAGTGAAGGTGATCGACACCTCTCAGGCCAAAGAGTGTGCTGAAAATGTCAAGAAGGAGGTCTGCATCCATAAGGTAGGTGATAGACTTTAAGAACAGTTAATGGAATGCCGTTAGGTTTTGAAGGATAATAAAAAGTATTAAAGGTCTCCTAAACAGATTATGCATTGTAGCATCCCACACACCCCTCTGTTTCAGCCCCGTTTCAAAAGTGCTGATTCTCTGTCTGTTACTTTAGATGAAAATAAGGAGCCACTCCCCACGCCCCTCTGAGAGATATTTGGTTAAAAATAACACAATAAGCGCGTTCACGCCGCAGGGACTTTCGTGGGAGAAAAAGGTTCCTATGTCTGATTGGCTGGGCGGATTGCAAACCACGCCCCGTAAAACTCCAAAAATGTTTTGTGAAGCTGCCATTTTATTATCCTCGCATTAGCATCATTAGCATTAGCCCAGCGCACAAACGCAGAGAGACTAACTTATGGCAACACAAAAGAAAACATAGGAGCGGTGGAGATGAGGAGGTGTCGGCGTTCTGGCGATTTACTCAGAAGGCTTCAGTAGAAGCTGCTGGGAGTCCCAGCAGCTTGGTTGGTGATTGGCTAATGGTTACAAAAGCCAAAAAATCTATCACATCATAAAGTGGCCACAATCTGATCAGCTCATTTTCAGACAGGTTTTTATATAAATGGATCAGGACAAAAAGAGAGAGAATCTTTTTTCCTGAAACTTTCAGAATCTCTTTACACAGAGGGGACACTTGTTGATGTAGAAGAGACATGAACAAGTGTATTTTGCATAATAGGTGACCTGTAATATTGGTAATAGTAATTCGCACTTTTTTGTCATCCCTGCAGCACCATATGGACCCTTTCACCGTTGTTAACATAAACTAAATGTGTCCCAGTTGATTTCATGTTGCAAGTACTCGAATGACTTCAGCTGACAGGAAGTAGACATGAACCCAAGTGGTTGTCTAGCCAGGCAATTCTGTGGAAACGGAAAAAAGCTACAACCTTATAAACTGTTAAAAAAAATAAAAAGAAAGTAAGTTGCATTTGTTGATGTTTTGGTAGATGCTCGACCATGCCAACATCGTACGTTTTTTTGGCCATCGGAAGGAAGGCCCGACCATGTATCTCTTCCTGGAGTACTGCACCGGAGGAGAGCTGTTCGACCGCATCGGTGAGACTGAAATGGTTTTAACACGCTGCTACACAGTTACAGTTAATAGTCACGTTATGTTTAATCATCTCTCTTTTAAACGTGACAATTGTCATGCCAAGAGTTGAAAGTATTCAGTATTAGACCCAAAATGTAACATTTCAAACCTTTACTGGGTTTAATTCACATGTATAAATCCTCCTGGGACCCAGCCCATTGAAAATGTCCTGTAGTGGACATTTTGTTAACATGCATCTCTTTTTACTCTTTTGAGCTACTCTATCAATCCCTGATGTACTGTACAGAGGACATCCTGGTCTTTTCAGTGATATGTCATTGGTTAAAATAGCATGCTGGGAAGTTCCTCTTTCTTTTCATCCAAAATGGCTGGCATACCAAAAACAAAATGCTATAGAAGCAGGAGAAGTCAAATATTGTTGAATAATTGTCATTTTTACCATGAAAATCATATATGTTCTTGTTTATTAACATGTGAGGAACTGTATACTTAGTTCTGAAAGCAATTAAATAATTCAAGTTTTCAAATAACAGCTCTTTTATAAATGTCCATTCTAGTGGACGTCAGGACCGTCTTCATGGACTTTATGACTCAATTTTGTTGCAGGAGACGGAACTGAAGCAGACATTTTCTGCACCAGATAGTTCAGGGAGATTCAGATTTTGAGCTCTCAGATGATGAGAGAGATGAGGCTTTCACACCTGGGATAGAAGAGTAGGGTTGGGTATCGTTTGAATTTCCACGATTCCGATTCCGATTCTACTTTTCGATTCCGGTTCTCAATTCCGATTCTTTGAGGGGCAGGGTAAAAAAAATGATTCAATCAATGTTTATTTATATAGCCCAATATCACAAATGTTACATTTGTCTCAGTGGTCTTCACAGTGTGTACAGAATATCAGTATGACAATACGACACCCTCTGTCCTTAGACCCTCACATCGTACAAGGAAAAACTTCCGAAGAAAACCCAGTTTAAAGGGAAAAATGGGAGAAACCTCAGGGAGAGCAACAGAGGAGGGATCCCTCTCCCAGGACGGACAGACGTGCAATAGATGCCGTGTGTAAATTGAAAAGATAATACATTTGCAACATAGGTAGTCCAAATGTTTGGAAATGCATGCGTGTATAATAGGAAGATGAATCCACGAGGATATCCATCCAGGACCGATGATCCAGGACCACAGCCACGACTCAAGATCCAGCGCTCGCGATCCAGGACACAGGACCGCAGGATCATCCATGACTCCGGATCCCGGCGTATATAGACACCAAAAAGAAAGACATTTGGGGAAGCTGGGTTAATCGGAACATGAGAGTACACAGGTATAGACAGAGAGAAGGAAGAAGTAAGATGTCCCCCTCCAAACTAAGCCTATATCAGCAAAACTAGGGGCTGAATCCAATCAGCCCTAACTATAAGCTTTATCAAAAAGGAAGGTCTTAAGCGCACTCTTAAAAACGGATATGGTGTCTGCCGCCCGAACACAAACTGGAAGCTGATTCCACAAATGTGGAGCTTGATAAGAAAAGGCTCTGGCTCCCATTGTACTTTTTAGAGACTCTAGGAGCAACCAACAACCCTGCATTCTTGGAACGCAATGCCCTAGTAGGACAGTAGGGTATAATGAGTTCTTTAAGGTAAGATGGCGCCTGCCCATTAAGGGCTTTGTAGGCGAGAAGAAGAATTTTAAATTCTATCCTGTGTTCTATAGGGAGCCAGTGTAAGGCAGCCAGAACAGGAGTAATGTGGTCCCTTTTCCTAACTCTGGTTAGTACACGAGCTGCAGCATTTTGAATCAGCTGAAGCGACTTGATTGACTTCTTGGTACTCCCTGATAATAAAGAGTTACAATAATCCAGCCTAGAAGTAACAAATGCATGGACTAGTTTCTCTGCATCGTTTTGAGGCAAGATATTCCTGATTTTTGCAATGTTACGTAGATGGAAGTAGGCGGTCCTTGAAATTGATTTTATGTGGGCGTTAAAGGATAAATCCTGATCAAATATAACACCAAGATTCCTTACATTGATTAAGTTCTTGTTGAGAAAAACAAGCATATCTGCCTTCTCAGGCATACCAGGAAGAAATGTTTGAACATTTTAAAGCAAAATGCTTCAATCTGGTGCACTTTAAGCAGAATTACTAGAGACTATATCTAGGGGGTACATAAACACCCATATGAAAAAGATCGGTTCACATTTGAATAATTAAATAAGTATGTGAGCATAACCAATAACAAATACATGTAACGTATTTTATGTTTGTTGTTCATTCATATCTTATTTTACTATTTTATTTATGCATAGTTTTGTATCTCCAGTTTAAAACGATATGTCTGGTTTACTGTCCTATAGTATACATTGAAATGATTTCAAACCTGTTTTATCCCAATAATTATAAAGGAGTGCCTTGGAAATATGTGTTTACATAAATTGTGATCAAAACGTTTGAGACCCACTGAGATAACTTAGACTAAAGTGAACTATCTAAACACTCAAGAGTCCTTTACCTCACTGAGATGTATCAGCCTCAGTCTGACTGGAGAGGACTCTCCCTCCACATCATTGTAGACACATATTATTCTTCCGTTAGAGCAGCTAGCACCAGATGCTAATAACAACAGCGCCGGTTCCAGTGCACCCTCCCTTTCTCCCTCGTTCACTCGCACTTTGGCTGTGAGCTGCGGGTGCCAGATAAGCCAACATCCCCCATTTTCATCACTTGCAGCGCCCATCGTACAGGGCGAATGAAACGTGTAACCGGGGTGAAAAGGGTGTTACATTTACTTAATTATGAATGTTGTTACATCAAGCCCGAAAATGTAGTATGAGCACCAACGGTCAAAACATTTGTTTTCCCTCCCAGAGCTGTCAGCGCCTCTACAGATCTGGCGCCCTAGGCGAACATCTATAATGCCAGTGCAACGGGCCGGCCCTGGTCTCAGGTTACACTGTAGGAAGAGTAGGTACAACGCTACATTTCCCGCCTCACCGTAGTCATACAGTAGGCTACGGAGAGCGGCGAGAAACATTTCCTCAGGCATCGAAAAGTGGAACCAAAATTCACATTTCTAAATGATGCCGTTGGAATCGAAATGTCGGAACCGGTTCTCGGTACCCAACCCTATAGAAGAGGGTCAAGAAGAAGGGGGGGAAAGATGCAGGAGGCTCCATGAGCGCACAGATACAGATGGGGACGAGCTGGAAAGACGTGGGCCAAGAGTAGCACGTATGTCTTATTGTTGTTTTTATTTTAAGTGGAGCCATGAAACATGAGAATTGCCTCAGGAATGCAAGCTGTGTTTCTATGAGCAGGTCAAATGGAGACCATATCCATATAACTAGTCAAGATGACCCTACAGCCCGTGCCGACTGGAGTCAATGAGGTACTTTCCCAGTACATTGACTACAAAGTCTTTGAAGATCTGGAAAGATTCACCAAAAAACTAACTAGTTCTCATTCATAACACCGTTCAATGTCTCACTATGGATGCGCCTCATCGCGGAGCAAACAGAAGCATCAATCTCATTACGCCAATCCTGGTTGGCTGGTGATCTTGACGTCAACGTCAGGGGAAATCACCCCCTATAAGTAGCCTGCGCCACGACGCATGCGTCATTCAAACACCTCTTCTCGCTTCAGAGCACATCTCTAATGGTAGCCGGGCTAGCTTAACAGTCCACAGACTGAACCAAAAGCTAATTTCGGTCGACGGGCGTTAGCCGGCTACCCGATTCTGCCTCGCAGAAGAGTAAGATACTAACACACCAGTTAGTATTATAGTCAACCTCGCCGTTCTTCCTCTGGAATTAAGGTAAGGTTTTGATTCTCAAGCTAGCAACACACCCGTTGCCAGCTTGTGTTTTTTCCCTCACTGCCGACACCACGGTAGCGAGGACGTTTTTTCTTTTCTCTTCTCACGGAGGAGAAAAGGATTAAAAGAATATTACCATACCAGGTAATATTCTTTGAGGAAAAAGACCCACACTCTCCTTTTTTTTCTCCGGATTAAAGACAGATTGGTAACACCTTTTTTCTCGACGTACCTGTTAAGAGCGGGTCCTCTCCACGCCTCGCGGCGAACGAGATGGACGCCTCTCTCCCTCACACCAGAGGAGTCAGGAACTCGGAGTCTCGGCTCTGCGGCTGCGGGTTGAAAGTGTCAGGCACAGACTCACACCAGATCTGTTCGTCCTGCCTCGGGCTGGAACACGCCCAGGAGGCCATTGACAACCCTGGCTCGTGCGGGCATTGTGCCCGCTTCACTATGAAGAGCCTCCGCCGAAGGTTAGCACAACAAGCTAGCCTGTCGGGACAAGACCCCCTCATGTCCACTGGTTTGCCGGCTGGCAATCAAGATACGGGGGCATCCGCCGCAGAGATGGAGCCCCTCACTGGGTCGGTCTGGGGCTCATCGACAGCGGCAACCGCAGAACCGGAATCCCGCGCCATATCAGGCCGAGACCCGGTGGCGGCAAGAGACGCGGGAACGGGGCCCCACGCTTTACCAAGCTGGGGCTCCCGGCTGGACCTCACCATGGTTTCACCCGCGGAAGATGTCCTAGAGTTAGACTACATGGAGGACGAAGAGGATACCTCTGAGTTCCTCCTGTCTGACTCGGATGAACAGTCCTCTGCCCAAGCTGCCTCGAACTCTGCTCGGTTTAAAACACCGAAGACGCAGAGGTCGCAACCCACCCCGAGTCCCCAGCCCAGGCTGGAGACAAGGGCAAGTTGGCCGAGAAAATCTCCGGTTTCGGCTGCAGCTCAGGCTCAGCCAACCCAGAATTTCGGCCAGCAGTCGAGGAAGAAGAAGCGAGCGGCGTGACAGCCCCTCCTTCTCCCATCCGTGAATGTGTTCCCGCCGCCTCGAGAGATGCCTAAACACCATCCTCAAGTCCGCACAAACACATGTCACACGTTGATTGATTCCTCTGTCATAAAACATTTTCCGCTGACGCATCCAGGCTTCAGGCCGAGGGCGCAGCTCAAAAAAATGAAAAGGAAATCAATAAAACCAATAAGCAGCCCGCCAATTTTCTCCCCTTTTGAGAGCAGCTACGGCATCTCTCAAAAGGCGGATTATTGACGGGTCTGTGAAGGCACCACCTCCACACGCAGTGCCGGCTGGAGCTGTAAAGGCACCACCATCACACACATGCGCAGTGCCGGCTGGAGCCGTAAGCGTGACATCTCAGCTGGCTCTAAGGAGCATACAGCAAGAGATACTCACGACACCCAAGCTGCCTCGAACTCTGCTCGGTTTAAAACACCGAAGGCCCAGAGGTCGCAGCCCACCCCGAGTCCCCAGCCCAGGTTGGAGACAAGGGCAAGTTGGCCGAGAAAATCTCCGGTTCCGGCTGCAGCTCAGGTTCAGCCAACCCAGAATTTCGGCCAGCAGTCGAGGAAGAAGAAGAAGCGAGCGGCGTGACAGCCCCTCCTTCTCCCCTCCGTGAATGTGTTCCCGCCGCCTCGAGAGATGCCTAAACACCAACCTCAAGTCCGCACAAACACATGTCACACGTTGATTGATTCCTCTGTCATAAAACATTTGCCGCTGACGCATCCAGGCTTCAGGCCAAGGGTGCAGCTCAAAAAAATGAAGAGAAAATAAATAAAACCACTAAGCAGCCCGCCAATTTTCTCCCCTTTTGAGAGCAGCTGCGGATTATTGACGGGTCCGTGAAGCCACCGCCACGCACATGCGCAGTGCCGGCTGGGGTCGTGAAGGCTCCACCGTCTCACGCATGCGCAGTGCCGGCTAGAGCTGTAAGGGCACCACCGTCTCGCGCATGCGCAGTGCCGGCTAGAGCTGTAAGGGCACCACCGTCTCGCGCATGCGCAGTGCCGGCTAGAGCTGTAAGGGCACCACCGGCACGCGCATGCGCAGTGCCGACTGGAGCCGTGAAGGCACCACCGTCACACGCATGCGCAGTGCCGGCTGGAGCTGAAAGGGCACCTCCGTCACGCGCATGCGCAGTGCCGGCCGGAGACGTAAACGTGACATCTCAGCTGGCTCTAAGGAGCATACAGCAGGAGATACTCACGACATCTGCCTGGGCTTCTCAAAACAGTTATACTTTATCTGTTTTCACAAACCCAGAGAGAGTCAACCCATATTCTGGAGAGAGAGGTTCTCTCTCTCTCCTAGAAAGAAGGGTTTTATCATGCCCACCGAGCGGAGTCAGATTACGGGGAAAAATGTCCTCGGCGTGCGGAGAGTTTTGGTTATTATGTAATGCGTAGTGGCACTACACCCGACTTTTCTAGTGCGGGACGTGCCTACGGGTGCTGTCCTTTCACAGAAGGTGGTCACCACGGACGCAGGTCAGACAGGCTGATAGGGTATTTACGAAGGTCGCCCGGTGAGAGCTCTCTAGAGCAGAGACCTCCAGCGGGCACACGTAAACTACCCGGAGCTTTTAGCGGTGTTCCCCACCCTAAAACGCTTCCTGCCTTCTCTCAGAGGACACCATGTCCTCGTGAGGACAGACAACACGATATCGTGTATGAACCGCCAGGGGAGGTTGCGTTGTCTCCAGTCACACACACTGGCACACAAACGTATCCCTTGGAGCGGCAGACGTCTCCTCTCTCTGAGAGCGACACAGGTACCGGGAGTTATGCACCTCGGGACAGAATTACTGTCCAGAGGTGCACCACTCTATGCAGACTGGACTCCTCATCCAAGGATCGGGAGTCCGCTGTGGGTGCGTTACGGCGGTGCCGCGTTAAGTCTGATCGCAGAAGGAGAAAATGCTCAATGACAGCTGTTCTCTTTAATGCACGATTTAAACGCACTGTTAGGCGGGGACGCACTCGTACACGATTGACCTCCGGGTCCTCTGTGCGTGTTCCCACCCCTGGCTCTGTTACCCCCAACTCTGGCCAGAGTGAAGGAGCAACGCCACACACTTACTCTGATGTTTCCACCCTAGCCCGCCATATACGGGCTGGCGGAGATATATCAGCTGTTGTGCGGGCAGCCATGGCAGCCCCCACCACGCAGACAGATTGTCTCAGGCGGGGGGGCGATCCTTTACCCACGCCCAGAGCGCGGGGCACTATGGGCCTGACCCGTGAGTGGTACAATCTGAATACAGTGGGACTCCCTCAGAAGGTGATAAACACTATTCAGAGTGCGAGAGCTTCCTCCACCAGGTCTCTTTATGACTGTAAGTGGAGGGTGTTTGAGGAGTGGTGCCTTCAAGAAGGACACATCTCCTTTCAATGTCCTGTCGGGTGATTCTATCATTCCTACAGGACTTGATCGATAAACACAGAGCTTTCTCCACGATCAAGGTGTACCTGGCTGCTATTGCTGCATGCCATGTGGGCTTTGAGGGTAAGACGGCTAGCCAACATCCTTTGGTTTGCCGTTTTATGAAGGGAGCGCGCAGGCTCCTCCCTGTCTCCAGGTCGCTGGTGCCCTTATGGGACTTGGCAGTGGTTTTAAATGGGCTCAAAATGACCCCATTTGAACCCCTGGAAGGAGCTGACATGAAACATCTGTCACTCAAGACAGTGCTGTTACTGGCCCTGGCATCCGCCAAGCGGGTCAGCGATATCCATGCACTGTCTGTACATCCCTCATGCACTCAGTTCGCCCCAGGGCAAACGAGAGTGTTGTTGAAACCCAACCCTGCCTTTACACCAAGGGTGGTTGGTTCGTGTACCCCAATTGACATTGAGGCATTTCCTCCGCAGCTGGTTTCCTCCGGGGAGCAGCAGCAGGATCTGTTGTGTCCAGTCCGGGCTTTACACACATATATGGACAGATCAAAAGAGCTTCGTCTTAATGACCAACTCTTCGTGTCCTGGGCTAAACCTGACAAGGGTAAGCCTGTTACTAAGCAACGGCTCTCCCACTGGATCGTGGAGGCGATTGCTTTGGCCTATACGAGTCAGAATCTGCAAGCCCCTTCGGGTCTGCGGGCTCACTTGACTCGGGGCCTGGCTACATCCTGGGCTTTGTTCAAGGGTGTTTCCATCGAAGACATCTGTGCAGCGGCAAGCTGGTCTTCGCCACTCACTTTTGTCCGCTTTTACAGGAAAGACGTCTCCGCTCCAAGCGTGGCCGAGCAGTGCTGGGCACCTTGTTGAGTCGGGACTCCACCTGTTAAATTCTGGTTGATCGGTGATCTTCGAGATAAGCTCGTCTGGCAATACGGGAGCTACAATATCCCATAGTGAGACATCGAACGGAGTGTTATGAATGAGAACTATAGGTTACTTACGTAACCCCAGGCCTCAGAGTAACATGAAGTGAGATGTCTCACCAGACGGCCCTCCTTGCTATGGTGAAGCAAGAAGAGGTGCTTATTTTTGAATGACGCATGCGTCGTGGCGCAGGCTACTTATAGGGGGTGATTTCCCCTGACGTTGACGTCAAGATCACCAGCCAATCAGGATTGGCGTAATGAGATTGATGCTTCTGTTTGCTCCGCGATGAGGCGCATCCATAGTGAGACATCTCACTTCATGTTACTCTGAGAACTGGGGCTACGTAAGTAACCTATAGTTTTGTATTGACCAAATAAACAGCAGTGTTCAGATCAATTACTTATTTATGTTTTAAATAAAGGTGAATGTATTATTGTATTAATATCACTCTATAACCATAATACGTTACATAGTCCATGTGTTCATTTTGGCTGTGTTTTCAAACTAAAATGGTCCTGACGTCCTCTACAGTGGACATACTGTAACATTTAAAAATTAAATTAAATTAAAAAAGTCTAAATTACCCTAAATATGTAGGAAATCACACAAAAAAGGAAATTGGAAGACACTTGATATTGATTATAAAAATATGACAAATAGTCTCACTTAAAGGTGGGGTAGGTAAGTTTCAGAAACCGGCTCGAGATACACTTTTTGTTATATTCCATGGAATGCTCTTAACATCCCGATAGCAATGAATATCTTAAGTGCTTTGACAAAAAATCCATAAAAAAATGTCATCTGTAGAAGCCGTAATACTGTAAAAAGTACAACCAATCGGTTTAGCCGGCCCGGCTAAACGGATTGGATGGCCTACCTGCCTGTCAGCCTTCCATCGGGGCACAAACTTATCTCGTGCCCTCATTGGTCATGTTCGTGTGTGTTGGAGGAGGGGCTCTATAAGGAAGTGGCAGATTTTCTCCGGTTGTGTATTTTCAAATACTAGCGATCTCGAGCCGGTTTCTCAAATGTACCTACCCCACCTTTAATAAAATAAGGATAAGCATTTTTAGAAGGGATTTGCGATGAAATGGCACTTTGTAATTCATCCAAACCCTGTTGTAACAGCTAATTCTTATTATTGTTTTTTTATGTATTATTTGTCTTTTTTAAATATTTTTTTTTATTTAAATTCACAGCTGGATGAAAACATATTTACACATCGCTTTTGCCCTCTGTGTTCTGCCCTCCAAATAAATGTGTATTGCATAGCCCAATAGGAATAACTACATACTGTATTGGCAGTGTATGACTCGATATCTGCCTGATCGTGATTGTGGTCAATCTTTCAGGGTCTTACAATGTTTGCTTCCTTTTTACTTTAGAGCCTGATGTTGGGATGGCGGAGGGAGATGCTCATAGGTTTTTCCAGCAGCTAGTAGGGGCCGTGGTGAGTGAATACAAATCTGTGTGTGGATATGACCTGTTGACCGTTTTAAACTCATGATTTTGCGCACATTTTCAGCATTACCTCCACGGTTGTGGGATCACCCACAGAGACATAAAGCCAGAGAACATCTTGCTGGATGACAAAGGTGAGAGTTGTGTTAATTTGTATAAAACAATTACTTTGATTTGCATTTATAACAAACATTATCTGCTGTTCTCCTGACCCTTTTAGATAACCTGAAGCTGACAGACTTTGGGCTGGCCACCATGTTTCGTTTCAAAGGACGAGAGCGTCTTCTGAGTCGACTCTGTGGGACTCTTCCTTACGTGGCTCCGGAGCTTCTCGGCCAGAAAGAGTACAAAGCTCAGCCTTTAGATGTCTGGGCTTGTGGAATTGTCCTCACTGCTATGCTAGCTGGAGGTAATTGACTAAAATTAATTTGACTGAATAATAATAAATGTACAAAGAAAACAAGAAAGTAAAGGTTTAACTATTAAATAATGTAAATAAATGAATAGCTCCAACACATGCTTATGCAATAGTTAGGCTGTGTGGTGAAACTTTTTGGTCACTGTCTCGTATTTCAGAGCTGCCGTGGGACCAGCCCACTGAGAGCTGTCAAGAGTATTCAGACTGGCTTCAAAAGAAAACTTACCTACCTCCTTGGAAGAAAATAAAACCAATGCCTCTTAGTAAGTGCCAAAGTAGAAGTTTAAATGTATAAATAGTTTTAAAAAGCTGTATCTATTTCACATTCAGCATCTCTCTTCAGGTTTGTTGTTCAAGTTACTGCTTGCGGGTCCAGATGCTCGCATCACCATCGCAGACATAAAGAAAGACCGCTGGTTTACTCAAGGCAAGTGTCAATATAAGTACAATGGAGTCAATTCAACTTTTATTTTAACGTTCGCTGGACTGATGTCTGACTGTGTGTCTCTGCAGGTGTGAAGCAAACATCTCTGGGCTCAGGAGGAAACAAACGCCATCGATCAGATGCGGGAGGCGTATCCCGGACCAACAGGTCAGAGCTTTGTGTTTTCCTTATTTCAACTCAAAAGGATGTATTTATTTGTGTGCCTGTAATCTTAAAACCACTCTTCTCCCCATGCAGTGATGACAGGATGCAGTTTTCCAGCTCTCAGCCTGATTTTGCAGCAGAAGGCTGGGAAGCCATGTTGATAATCGACCAAAGCAACAACCAGGTCAGCTTCTCTCAGCCGACCAAACCCGAGCACATGTTGCTGGGGAGCCAGCTGATGGGCACACCGGGAGCCAGTCAGGTAATTCAGTTTAACCCCAATTAGTAATTTATTAATGTGAAGTGTCTCGCATTGTATGTTTTTATCCTGTTCTTCTATACAAAGCAAATGTATGTTTTATGAAATGCAGCCTTCAAATGCTGCATTAACGAATGAATGCTAACTTGCATTTCCATTGTGTTTGCAGTCCTCTTGGCAGAGATTAGTGCGGAGAATGACACGTTTCTTCACCACTGTGAATGCCGACGTCTCCTTATCTGCCCTGAAAGACGCTTGTGACAGCCTGTCACTTGTCTTCAAACTCACCTGCAGCAAACGGGTACATATGAGTTTAAACTTTACAGAGGTGAAATACAACTGCTGCAGCGCCCAGCCAGGCTACCAGTTTACAGCCATAATGCAGTAGAGTTTAATAAACCCCTCTTTGCCTTTCAGGTGACGGTGAGCACGCTGGACAAACGTAATAACAAACTCATCTTCAAAGTCCACTTGTTGGAGATGAATAGGAAAGTGCTGCTGGACTTCAGACTGTCTAAGGTGAGTTTTAGTATTTCAACACTTTTATACAGTGTTCTTAAGATGACAAAATAGTAGCAGTAGAGATCTTGTTTTGTGAGAAAAGCAACATTTTTCTTGTGAATTGTTACCAATATCCAATCGTTTATGTTGCTAATTGTGTGAGTATGAGTTTTATTTAGATGTTGATGTGTGTTTGTGTTTCCAGGGCGACGGTCTGGAGTTCAAGCGTCTCTTTGTGAAAATAAAACAGAAGCTCGGAGACATCATCAGCACTCAGAAGATCTTACCCCCCCTCACATGAACAACCTCTACAGATTCACACTGCTATGGACATATGGAGGACAACATGTATATATATTTAGCTGTTCTATTGATATTTTATTTGTCTGTTGTTCACTTCAAGTATGTGTGTGTGTGTTTTAGCTCCTGTGTTCTTTTCTTCAAGGAGTTCGTTGTTGTTCTTAGTGTTGGAATGTAAAGATTGTCAAAGGGGGACAGTGAGATAGAAACATGTTTGTTATGTGTTCTCATTATGTTTGACATGATACAGTCAAAAGTGTTGAATAAGTTATTAAAAAAAACATTGTATGCACATAATAAAAACAAACATTACAAAAAATAAATCATTTATAAACTATTTGAGATGATTCCAATGTTCCATATATAGAGATATATCTATATATATATATAGATATATATATATATATATATATATATCCATATATATATATAGATATATATATATATATATATATATATCCGTCTATATATAGATATATCTATATATAGATATATCTATATCTATATATAGATATATATATATAGATATATATATATATCCGTCTATATATATCTATATCTATATATAGATATATCTATATCTATATATAGATATATCTATATATAGATATAGATATATCTATATATATCTATATATATATATCCGTCTATATATAGATATATCTATATATAGATATATCTATACCCGTCTATATATAGATATGTCTATATATAGATATATCTATATATATATCTATCTATATATAGATATAGATATATATATATATATATCTATCTCTTTGTCTCATGCTGCAGCACCCCTTTTACCCTCCTGTCTGAAACCAGAGCCCAGTCTGCTCTGATATGTCCCGTTGGAGCGCTAGCCAATAGAAAGGCGAGTGTTACATAGTGATGTCAGTGTCACAGGAGAAACTTCCTCTGGCGTGGCGTGACCTTTTTATAAGCCGTTGAAGTCCATTTACATGCACCAAAACCTATATAACACTTTAGATTGTAACATTAAAAAACATTCCAGTTGGCTGACCAGTTTACATTCATATAGTTTAATTTAAAAATCAATGCATCGTTATGTCCATGCTGAATCATTGTGTGACATTAGGAGAACTGTTGTAGTTAAGTTGAGATGTCAGTCACAGGCTGTACAGTACATTACAAACTGTCTACAAAAAACTATCCATTCCAGGTTAAATTACAATCAAGTGAGTGATTTCCTGGTAGAATTATGAGCCCGTAGCTTTGACGGTGATGGTGACGTTGACGGGCTCATTGTCGTCTCCAGGGGAGGGGGAAGGGGTTTTGCTGGGGGCGAGGGGTGAAGCTGCGCGGGGTAAAGGCATGGTGAGACCTGAAAAACACCAACACAAAGGTTTATCATCAGGATTTACTTTGAAACATGTGCAATCAACAAAGATTGATATTTTATTAGCAAAGATGGCTTTCAATAAAATATGATGGACCTTTGTTTTGGACCTTCCATGTGTCATACCAGCACAGAAAGATAAAGAAACCCAGATAGTACACATAATAACAATAACAGTAAAATAAGAATACACATGTATTAGCAGTATTAATAGAAAAAAATATAATGTGAGTTAAACTAGGATCTGGTGAATGTTCATATCCACAGATATGTGAACAGAACAGATATGTTAATTATATATACAATTAATTATTATAGAAATAGGGCTGGGTGATAGGGATACATCAAATATCTCTCAATATTGTTATGATATTTTGAGGGTTTACTAAGGTGCCTTAAAACAATATGTGTTGAGATATTTGATTATAATCAGCAATGTGGTTATCCTGAAATGGTTAAAGACAAACTCAAACGTAATTAATGAAATATTTACTGTAATGCAGCCTTTAAGACCAGTAAAGACACATTTTGGGATATCCAAAGTCTAAGACCATAATAGTTTAATATATTCACAATATTGATATATCAATAACATGTTTGTCTAGGTCACTGGAGGGGCGTGTGTGTGTGTGTATGGTAGCATTACTATACTTGTGGGGACCTACATCTGTTTACACAGTCATGTGTGGGGACCCACCTCCCTTATGGGGACAAAATGGAGGTCCCCATGAGGGGAATCATTAATTTTAGGGTGAAGACTTGGTTAGGTTTAGGATTAGGGTTAGGGTTAGGGTAAGGGTTAGGCATGTGTTGGTTATGGTTAAGGTTAGGATAAGTCTCCAGGAAATGCATGTAAGTCAATGTAATGTCCCCTGAAGTGATGTATACATGGTGTGTGTGTGTGTGTGTGTGTGTGTGTGTGTGTGTGTGTGTGTGTGTGTGTGTGTGTGTGTGTGTGTGTGTGTGTGTGTGTGTGTGTGTGTGTGTGTGTGTGTGTGTGTGTGTGTGTGTGTGTGTGTGTGTGTGTGTGTGTGTGTGTGTGTGTGTGTGTGTGTGTGATTGACAGCAGCCCGGCCGGCAGGAGGGAAAAATAATTTCCCATGCAGTTTGCAAAACACCGGCAGGTAGCGTTTTATTATATAACGTTTATGGTTGTTATTATAGGAAAGACAACACCAGCATCCAGTCGGACCAAAGGGACCTTTGGAGGTAGGTTTACATTCTGTCTAATGTGAGCAGCAGAGCAGCTCATTTGCTAACTAGCTTGAAAACTGACATTAGCATTGTACATTTCCCTCCTGAATGTGGATCATGACGATACATGTGTTTGTTTTTAAGTTGAGTAAATAGACTTAAGCAGGACAGCTAATGTGGTTTTGGTGTGTTAATAGTAGAGCTGTCTTTATAGCACTTTGCATACAGCAGGTGCAGCTCAAAGTGCTTCACAATTTGGCAAACGTCACAAGAGGCTGCTGTAGCTCTGTGTGACTGTATGCTCTGCCTATGGTAAAACTGCTTTGTGCATTATTTAACACAATTGGTTAAAGTTCATCAACATAGAGGAGAGCTAAACTACATGTGTGCATTCATTGAAATAATTGGTTAAAATCTGTAGAGGACAATACATAAGTAAAGTAAGTAAATGTTTACGGTTATTGCAAAGACAGGGAGGCAACATGATGATACCACAGAAAAATATGGGTTTTAAGTTTCACAAAACATGTCCAGAATTAAAGACACCAGAAAAGCAGTGTAGTAACCCTGAAATGTACTGTGAATAGTACCAGGTTAAAGTGTTTAAGGGGTTCTTCTCACCTAGGTTAGATGGTCCACCAATCTCTTCGATATCTCCCTCCGACCCGCGTACCACTTCATCCTCTGGGAAGTTAATGTTTTCCCTTGACTGGCTGTGCTGCCTACAAATACCAAAATGATTAATGGCAATTCTGGACAAATTAGCTATCAACATCATTACAAACTACATTTTTCATTGCTGCTTGACAGAAATACAGATACTCACGAACCAAACAGCAAGTCATGTAGTCCTGGGAGAAGAAACACAATCCATTAATGCAACATAATGGGACAATGACTCTGTTTTTAATTCAATTCATCATCATGTTTGTGCTTGTGTTTGTGACTCACGAGGATTGTTGTTGCGGTTGCGGATTATGAACACAAGCAGCAGCACTGTGATCAAGGCTGCAATGAACATCCCGCCTATAGCTGCTCCAATCACAGCAGGGTACGCATTGTAGCTCGGCTCCGCTGCAACACAATACAGTTACACATTGCAAAATAATAAACCTCTGACAAAACACACACAGTTCCTCTACCTGATAAATATCTAACATTGTCCTGTTGTTATGTTTGAACTCCCTTTAGTGATTCTCAACCCATGTCAGCGTTTTTGTACAGCATCGTTTGGAATTTTTCCTCTTACAAATAAAAGGTTAAATCAATAAGCTACTAAATGAACCCTTGCTCAGTTTGTGGTTTTGCTGCTGCAGCCGTATTTGGTTTGGTATGACCAGTAGCTTATGATGGCTAATGTTAGCACATTTTAGGTAGATTTTGATTGCTTTTTGTTAACCACTTACTCTTATCCCCTGTAACTTAAGGACAACTTGAACGTTAAGAAGAAGTTTTATAGGCTTGCTTTAAAGTCAACCCTGTTGAGCTCAGTTCAGGTTTAGATAACCTTATACATTAACCTGACAGGGGTTAAAAACCACTGACCTATTCTACACTGACATACAAGCCTATCAACTTCCTAAAGAATTACCTGGCTAGGTCATAACCTTTTATACACTCACACAAAGACTTTACAAGGAGAAGCACACCGAGGAAACACAAGAAGCAGGGCAGGGAAGGAGGTAAACAGGAAGTGAGTGGAAGGTGTTGATAGGTGTGTGATATTGTTTGTATGTTTTTTTTGTTTGTGTATGACTCTTTCACCTAAGTGGATAACAAAAAAGAGAGAAACAAAAATGTTAGACTGTCATCAAAGTCATCGTAACAAAAAAAATAACAGCAGAACACCTGTTTCAGATATGTTTGAATAATCAGCTAACTCACCTGTCAACTTTTAAAAAACATCACGTTATTACTTGTTTCTCCTGCCTTTTCCCACTCTTTAATCATCTATTTTATCTAACTCAATCCCCTAACTTTGCTCAGTTCTCTGCCAAAAATCCCTAATCCCGTTTTTTTCCTGTTCACTTACTATACCTGGGGTCTTTGCTGCAGAAGGGTGTCCGATGGTGCGGTGGTTGACAGGTGTGATGCGGAACTGGTAGGTAACGGTCGGTGTCAGTCGCCCGACTGTGTGACTCCTGACTTCTGGGTCCTGAATGATGTTCTGGTACCAGACTGGTGGGCCGATCCTCTCCTCTGCCTCCTCCTTTGAATCGTTGTTGCTGCCTCTCCTTCCTGGTCTCTCTGACACCCATACGTGCTGCAGGATAAAACCTGTCCAACCTCCTGGTTCTTCATCCTCCAGCTGCCACTCCAGCTCCACCTCGTTACGCTGTTTGCTGTTGTACATCACGCTGACCAGGGTCACATTGGGTGGCATAGGGTGCCCTGATTAAGAGACAAAACACAACCAAAAAATACTATGTAAACTACCGTATGACCACAAGTTAATCTTTAACAGTTAAAGGTAACATTTTGGTTTTGTACACAATGCTTGCTGTTGTGCCTAGTTTTTTAGTATTGTTGTTCCTGTCACTGAGTAGGTGATTCAAGTCAGTTGTTTGCAAATGTTATTTTTGATCCAAATAACTCCTCTCATCAGTAGTTCACTGGCTAAAGGCCTAGATTTAGTTGAGCGAGTGGTAGGCAGTCAGAGCTCTCGTAAGCACCGCAAGGTAAATGTGTACCTCTCTTTCATTTTCGAAAGTCTCGAGGTAGGCAATAGCAACGAACATGTTGTTTATAATGTATCGAAGTGTGCTGTACATTATATGGTAGGACTTTTGTCCAACTTAATTCACCGTTCTTTAGTTAACAAGATAGGTAGCTAATGTTCAGGGAATGGGACTACGTGCTGTTGGAGCTTCAGTGAAGTCCTCAACTTCACTGGAAGAAGGCTTTTCTTAATGAACAGATTCCAGTGATTAAATGCAATGAAAAGAGCTGCCTAGCCCAGGGTTTCTAGTCTTTATGCTAAGCTAAGCTAACTGCTTGATATACCCTCATATTTCCTGAAAAGACTTCAGAGGCATCAATCTTCTTATCTAGCACTCACTAAAAAGCAATTATACTTCCCAAAATGTCAGACTATTCCTTCAGAAAGCAATGGCTGTAAAGACATCATATGTAGGTTAAAAATAAAACATACTTTTAACCACTAAAGTGACGTTGATATCCGTTCCTCCCACCGCGTTGGAGGTGGTGCACCTGTACTCGCCGCTGTCTTGAGTCTGTTTCGTGTCCCTCACAGTCAAATTGGCCCATGCAGATGTTCGCAGCAGAGCATACTTGGAGGTGTCTCGGACATCCACACCCTGATTGTTGAACCAGGTGATTTCACTGACAGGAAGGTAGTTGTCTCTGAGGTTGCAGGTGAGCTGAACATCGCTCCCTTCATACACAGAAACAACTCTGCTCCGCGTCAGCAATTGTGGAGCCTCTACAGGTGACAAGTGAATACAAAAATTAATGAATAAACCATATCACCTGTTATAAAGCATAATAGTGTTGCTGACAATGTGCACTGACCCAGTGTGAGCCTGCAGGTTTTGGTTTGGACCAGAAGTGGATGCTTAGCGTAGCAGGTGTAGGGTTTCCCGTTGCGGGCAGTGCCGTAGCGAAGGATCAAGATGTTGGAGTTTTCCTGACCGCCTTTGCCCTGTTCGCCCGGGCCTTCCCACCACACCAAGGCTTTAGGGGCGCCTCCATCCCAGGAGCAGGACAGCATCAGATACTGTTTGCTGTTTGTCACATATGCAAAGCACACCGGCTCTGCAATGGGAATATCTGGTTGAGGTGGAGGAGAATGTAAAGTAAGATGTGAGAGGTTTGGAGAACAGTGAACACACTTGTCTTTATTTTTCTTACATGTGCGTGTGCTGCATTCTGTTGGTTGTTTGAGTGCCAGGTGGGAGCCCATGCAAGTAAACAAGCTGTTGTTGGAAACCAGGCCTTCAGGCGGCAGCAAGATGGCAGTGTTGGTCACTGGATTTGTTTGCTGCTCAGTGTCGACCTCGTTTTGTCCCAACTGTTTCAGCTGTCCGCTCCAGTGGAGGGATGGAGAGGGAAATCCCCCGGGCCAGGAGCAGAGCAGCCTCAGAGAGGTGTGATTCAGAGCCGGCTCCACAGAGCAGGACGGGGAGCCATCGGGGGGGTCTGCGGGGATAAGATAGAGAGCGTAACAAGGCAAAGTGTGCGCCGGGCTACAGTTGTCAGGGTGTTGGGTATGAATCATCTCTTTTTGGGTAACACTTTCTAATGTGAAAGATGTGTGTGTAAAGGGAATGTTCTCCATCGCTCTTGGGTGATGCATTGTTTTGTGTCAGACTCATGATTTGGGTATCTAGCAGAAAAGTTTTTAACTCAGCAACAGAAAGCAATAGAGCAGAATGACAATAATTGGCCTTCTAGCCTATGGGCATAGATATGTCTCATAATTATTTTTATTACAAATTTTTATTACAAATTTTATTACAAATCACATATTTACACACAAATTATTTTTATGTTCACACAAATAATTATGAGACATATCTATGCCCATACTAGCCAATCAGCCATTGCTGTGACATCACAGTGAGGTACCTGCCAGAGAGTCCCATCATCTTCCCAGAAGGCCGAACAGAAGATTGGGTCTGCAGCACTTCCACACTCTGCTTTGTGTGTTTGTGTGTAAGTGTCTGAATGCGCGTGGATTTACACGTTTTTGTGTCTGTTTTGAAGTATAAGGAGCTTGAGATGTGAGAGGGAATGAATTGAATGAAGCATGGGTGTTTAAAACAGAGGAAGGAAAGGAGGTTTTTGTGTTACACTGAAAACAGGAACGTTTTGTTGAAGGTGAAATTATTAGAAATTATGTTTGAGTAGGTGATTCAGTGTTAATGAAAATGAAAACCAAAGGCAATTAGGATCCTGGGTTTGTGTTCTCTTAGTCTCGTACTATAAATGTCAAATCTTAAATATCATCTCAGTCTTTTACACTCCTTGCCATTTGTAGCACCAAACATGAAGAACACAGGTTAGGATTGAGTGGAGAGGTTCAGAGAAGCATGAGGGCTGATGGCATGGAGAGGTCAGAGGTCACACTCACAGTAGACAGTCAGGCTGATGGTTTTTCTGGAGCGGGTGTTGAGGTAAGTGTTCTGTGCCAAGCAGGCGTAGTCGCCAGTGTGCATGCGGAGGATCTTGGTGATGGTTAACTGCGGCCCGGTGTAGATCTGGGAGTTGTTGTAGAACCAGACGTACTGACTGGCCGGGTTGGACTGGGCTTGACACAGCAGAGAAACAGTCTCTCTCTCCAGGGCCGAATACCCCCGCTCCGTTATGCTGTACGGAGTCACGTCTATCTGAGGGATGTCCGGGCCAACTGAGCAGAAATAAGATGAACTCATTAAGATATGAATGACATGTTATGAATGCAGCTGTGAGGACACACATCCTTTATAAAGTCTGTCACAACAGTTCAGTACTCAAACCAACAAAAGAGCTTCTTTTTAAAAAACACCCTTTCCATTAATGTAATCCCTCTCATAAAAAGTGAGTTGCTATTGTACTGTGTATGTGCATACTTGCCAGCACGTCTAATTGCGTTTCAAAGCTTTCACTCACCTAGAAGACATTGAGGGTTTTTTAATAATGTTTTAGTTGCATTAAAATAAATCTAATTTAAATATATTCCAGTCCAAAACATTTTAAGACACAACCCACAAAAGGTAAATCCTTAATTTAATAACATTACAATCTAACGGGTTGCTAAAATTACAAGACTACAGCACTGGGAACAAATATATATTTTTGGCATTTATAGTACAATCCAAAGCATAAATAATACAACATGTTTTCAAATGCCAAGACAACGGAGGACAACAAATTGAAATAAATTGGTATTTGATGTAGAAAAAAGCTGATCTATGTGTGATAAATGATTCATCAAATATTTCCTTTAATTTGTTACATGATGACATTTGAGCAATGTATTGCTTACTCGCACATCAAATGCCAAAGGAAATAAAGGCAAGACATCCAAGCATAAAAAGTTCTGCATTCTCATCTCCAGATTCTGTTCCTGAGGAGTGTAACCTTAAACTGTTGCTATGGTTATAATTGGCGTTTAAGAGGCTTTTTATTTAAAAAATGAAAAATCCTTGCCAAACAAAAAACGTCCTTGTTGGGGAAATACTGAATGTGCTCTTCCAATATCAGAGCAGCACATGATAACAAAGGCCCTACGTAGCTGTGTACGTAACAGGATGTATGATTACCTAGAACAGTGGCGCCCCCCTTATTTGGCATTCAGATGATTTGAGGCCAAATATCATCATTTATAAAAAGATTTTACATATAATTGTAACGCAATACATGATTGTCACTAAAAGCCTTGTCTCTACATTACAATAAAATATAAAAAATAGTTGATTAATTAATTTGAATACAAATTCAAGTTAGTAGCTATTAAAGGCATAAAAAGACAGAAATGTATAATTCTTACTTCTGCCCGTAAAGTGTCCAAACCAGGCTTTTCTGGATAAGCGCATTTTTTAAAACATAGTCATTGTCCATGCCGGTTTCAGTTGGATTATTTGTCACAGTTGCTCAGTTGCTCCGTTGTCAGATCGGTCTCCTCCATTTTGTAGATTATTTACGACTTTTGAATCCACATAAACACATCGGCAAAATCCGGTTTACTTTGAGCATGTGTTTTAAACAGTTTAATCCCTTTGTGAATTGTTTCCATTTACGCTGTCCTTTAATTTCTTCAAACAGCGGGAATCCAAATGAATTAATCCTGAGTCCAATAACCATCAAAGTCACTCCAATAGTGCTCCTTAATTACGCTTTCATCTCCTTTAACACAATACTTCACATTCATCCAGTTTGTGACGGTAGTTGTAGCATTTTTTAGACTTTTAAACTTTAATTACCGCTGCTGCGGTCCCCCCCACCCTTGTGTGTGTGGGGGGAGCGCAACTTCCAACAGGAGTCATTTGGGGGGGCTCTTGGGAAAAAAGGTTGGGAACCACTGACCGAGAAGAGCATCAGGACACACTGTTTTAGACATATGATAGCTATGTGACAACGGTTAACATGATGATTCAGCCTCTATGGAGATAGACATATGACTGTCATGTTTATTGCTTACGTGGGCCTTAGCTAATCTGAACTAAGCACAGAATACTGCTTTGAACCGGTATACAGTATGCATCTTGTCACTGAATAACACCCTCTCTTGTATGTAAAGGACACTGTGGTGGGAACTATTTGTCCCATGCAGCTCTGTATGTGATGACTACTTCTATTCTTGCAAGGATAATAAATACATGTATCCTGATATTGAAGCTCAAGCCGGTGACGAGTGATATTTTCCTAACGGTACTCACAGATAGTATCAAGCCATAACCGGTTAGAGGTCTCGCTGTTGACGGCGTTGCTGGCCACACAGCGGTACCAGCCGGTGTGGTTGCGGTTGACGTCGGTCACGTTGATGACGCCGTTGTTTCCCTGTGCAAAAACTGAGATGTTGCCGCTCCGGGTCTCATGCTGCCACACATACCGAATCGGCCCAGTCCCATTTTCCAGATTACAGCTCATCCACATTGTAGATCCCTCCACTGGAGAGACATCGCTCATCAGGAGGTAAGGCTTACTTACAGGAACTGTATTCAAGACAAGGTCACAAACATGTTGACATGTTTACGGTCTCTCAAGAACATCTGCTTTCAGATTATATCTCTGAAGAAAGTGTGTAAGGTCTTACCTCGGACAGTGAGGTGCACGTAGTAGTAGTAGACTACCGGCTCCCCTGGCATGTCGTAGAAAGCCTGGCAGGTGTAGAGGCCATGTGCGGCCGCGGGCAGCTGCTCGATACTCACAGATGCACTGTTTGAGATGATGGAGAGCCGCCCCAGCGTCTTAGCCAGCTTCTGGATCCTCGGCCCTTTCCCCAAATCCAACACCACAGCTTTAATAGCTTCAGTCCCGGGCTTTGTGAAGCTCCAGATGTACACGTCAGGTAAGGTTGTACCGCACTCAAGGATCACCGCTTTGCCCAGAACACCATACACACTGGTATCCCGATACAAAACCTCCCAGTTTTCGTTAATCTTCACCTCTGTAGGAGAACAGGATACACAGACATGCAAACAAATGTGTTTTTGAGTGTGTTTAACTCGTGTTGTGGGGACTTAAAGCCGTTATCCGTGAGGACTCGGCTTTCTTTTGGGGAGAAAATGCAAGTCCCTATGACGTAAATCAGGGTGAGACTTGGTTTAAGGTTAGGTTCAAAATGAAGGTTGGGTTTAGGATCAGGCAAGTAGCGGTTATGGTTAGGGAAGAAATGAATGTAAGTCAATGTAATGTCCTCTGAAGTGATGGAAACATGACTGTGTGTGTGAAGGAAAACGAGATGGGGGTGTCATTTGCCCTGTGAGTGTTCAGTTGCAGGATTGATTACACGTTAAGTTACACGGTAATAGTTCAATAAGGGGTTCATAAACAGGTAGGCGGATTAGTCAAAGTATTTTCCAGCCACATTCAATAGATCAACCGTCTTTTCTTTTTGTATGCTCTTATCTTCCTCGATTATCTCCAAATTGAATTTCATTGCAGTGAACTTTTTGACATCACTATTTTCTCAGAGTAAGAGCCTGATTGATTAATTGTCAACACCAATATATGTGTCTATAAGGGTATTGTATCAGTATCAGTTAGTGTATAGGTCAGCCAATATGTGACGAGACCTGACTGAACAAAGATTAGTTTGAGCAAATGTAAACAATGTCGCTATAGTTTTTTCACCACACACATTTTAGATTACAACTGTGAAACTTCCCACTTTTTAAAAGCCTTGCTCACAAGTAGCCAATATATTTATTACTGTTTTGATATACCTCTATAAAAAGTACAGTATCAAATATGGACATTAAGCATATTGTGCTGTACTCCAGTACAGTTGTATTAGTCTTAATAGCAGTTCTTCTCATTTGTTTGAATATGTATCAAACACATACGTATAAATGAATTCAAAGATATTGGAAAGTCCTTACCATATGTTGTGGAGGTCACCAGGCTTGCAGGTAGAAACAAAAAGGCCAGCCCTAGCAGTTGGGCCACCATGGTATCATGATGATCCTGAGTCAAATAATCCCTTTATTGCCAAATATGTAGCAGAGATGATAAAAAGGTGAAGCTTTCAGACCCTAAACATCTACTATCAGGTTCCCTCGGCTGCTAAAGGTCGCATCCTTTCCTCTCAGGTCCTGACGTTTTTGGGAGAATCCCGTTGCAGGCACTGACTTCAACAGACTGAGAGTAGGAAGGCACGGAGGGTTACTAAACTGATTTGAGCTCAATTATTCATGTATTTTGTCTTTCTCTCTATCCCTCTATCCTTCTATCTTTCTCCTGCAGGGTTAGAATAACACGGTGATACGGAGCTCATCTATTATAGACACTTGGGTGGACAGGTTAGCCTTTCACACACACAATTGCACTTAAGCACGCACCTGCACATTAACTAATAATAAGGTCCTAACATGAACATTCCTCCACACAGGCTGTCATGTTGATCTGGACTTAAATATAATTGTTTATATTTATGGTGTGCAAATGTTTGTTTTTCACCACGTTGATACTGGTGCAGTTTTGCAAAAGTATGAATGCTGACCAATCTGTTGTTAAGATATTAACATCATCTTTTCAGCCAGCAGAGATTAAAAAGCGTTTATACTGTCTTACATTTTCCTTTGCCCTTTGTTTGTTCTAGTGCAAGTTTAAGAAAGAGCAGAGTAAAACGATTGATTGGATAAGAATTAAAATAGATTTTGAAATCTGACATCTCGGCGATGGTCTGTGTTTCCTCACAATGACAGCCACGACGCTGCAGGCCGCCATTTAAAGATGTGAAGATAATGAGATGCTTAACCGACAAACAAAGAAATATTCGTATTCAGTGTTTTAAAGAATCCTTATTTGAGTGATGTTTTATGAAAGAGGAGGTGGAGGAAATGTTAAGTGGAGCCATGAAATGTGAGACTTGCGTCATGAATGAATGAAGGACAGAGATCAGTTTACTCACTTGGCAGAGACCGAAATGCAGCAGGAACTAAACCGACACTGAGTCAGCCACATTTCAATGAGGTCTTAGTTCATCAATCCGCATCAAAAGAACACTGCGATCAAGTGAAATAACACAAACATAAGAAATATATTGCTCTTCCGTGCTAGAAGGCAGTGTGTATAAATGTACTTTGAAACAAAAAACGTTGTTTACAGAACAAATTGAATAATTAGCAATTTCAGTTTTTTTTTTTTCTTTCTTAACATTTTTTACATCCTTAATTGTTACCAACTTTTACATTTTCCTACTTGTAAAGCAGTAAAATAGCACGAGTTGTCAGACATGAATTTATATACTGCTTGTTTGAGAGCGCTAGCGTAATGCTGATTGGTTTGCTGAAGAAAAAAAGGCAGGCAATTTGTGAAACTAAGACATAACAAGCAACTTTCTTGTGCTCCAGAGGCAGCCGCAGCCATCTGGTGGTGAGGCAATACTCTCCTAAGAATTTGACTTTGAAGCTTTCTGTGCCACATTTAGCTGAAGAGAAAGGATATGAAAAGAGGGAAGCTCGGGGATGCAGAGCTGGCTGCTGCTGAAGCTAAACTGAACATCAAGGCTGGAAAGTCTGTGAACGCACCATGAGAGCTGGGCACTGTGGGTTTTTAGCTGCTCGGTTGCCTGGAGATTTGTGCATTTATTGTCTGAGATTTCATCAGCACACAAAGCTGCTTTAGCCTCAGAGCAGCATGGGACAGAAAATATAAATAATACCAGTTTTGATCCCCAAAACAAACATGCTCTCGATTGTTTTAAGCCAGTTGGGTGTACTTTAATGCCAGAGGGATACAAATGAAGTTAATACAACTTACTCTTAAACCTGCAGGAGCTGATTTGCGTATTGGCTTATGGGCAGCACAAAGAAGCTTTAATCCAAACCCTGACATATTATCTTCTTATAAAGTTGATATGGCTAACAGTGTGCATACAGTTGTCTATGTGTCCAGCAGTTAAGGTGCATAATCAATATTTATTTCTGTCATGTATACCTGATGAATTTTAATTCAATATTCATTCTCATTTGTTCTGGTCTCCACCAACTGATGAAAATATCTGGCTCTCTGGTAAAGGCTCCACTATTTGTACTAACTGTGTCCATCTGCTTATTGAGCAGGTACTTTATATTTGGGTTTTAAAAGAGGACATATTCTGCTCATTTTCAAGATCATCTGTATTTTGTTCCTCTACTGCAGTGTTTCTCAAAGTGGGGGGTGGGGGGCGCAGAGGCATGACAGGGGGGGCGCAAGAGACCAGGAGGAACATTTGATATGACCGGCAGAACTTACACTTAGAAACCTATGAGGGCGCTGTAGGACACAGGTGTGTAATGTACATGTTGAGTATGGAAGGTCAATAGGTCTCTCAGTGTTTAGATTACCCACTGAGATTAGTTATCTCAGTGGGTCTCCAACGGTTTGCTCACGATTAATGTAAACAATTATCTCCGCGGCACACGTTTATATGATCATTATAGTTATAAAAAAATAAGAGAATAAATGAAAAACAGGTATGAAATACTATATGACAGTAAAACAAGAATACAGTTTAAAAGGGGAGTGATTTGTAAAATATCCATAAGGAAATAGAAAATCTGTTTACAGTTGTGTTTCATCTGGGTGTTGAGAGATGTATCCATAGATCTCTTAATGTTGCTCTCAAAGTGCACCAGATTGATGCTTTTAACTTCAATATTTAAAAAAAAAATCTTCCACTCCCCACTTATAAAAATAGCACTTTACCCCTGCTTACTCCTTTATGCCGTAAAACATCAAGCTACCCCACAGCACCCCCAAAAGACAATCTCTGGCACCGCCACTGAGCCTGCAACCCCGTTGTGAAGAAATGTGCAGTGCCGAACAGGCTCATTGCAGCCACAATGATAAGACACACTTTTTTGCCAAATATCAGCATTTTCTTTCTTTTCATTTTTTTGCACATATTGCAAAGTGGCAAAGTATTATCACTTATTGTTCTAGCAAAGGGATTGCACAATTGTATTTCTTTTTTTGACCACACAGACTTATGGAGCATTGTTTTATTATCACTGTTCTAGCAAAGTGATGTTTTGTTTTTTTTGAAAGGAATGCTCACGTTCATATTGATGTATTTTAATAAATGTTAGTTGGCCCATTACGTGACTATTTGTGTTGGGGGGGCCCCGACTTTTTTTTTTTGTCCAAAGGGGGGCCTGACGGGAAAAGTTTGAGAACCACTGACCTACTGTGACATGTTTCCAGGCTCTTATATTCAAAAAGGTCTTTATTTTTCTCATACTGCCTGTGCTGCAGCACCTCTTTTCACCCTCTGTCTGAAACCAGAGCCCAGTCTGCTCTGATTGGTTAGCTAGCCAGCTCTGTTGTGATTGGTCAACCACTTAGAGATGTATTTTCCCTTAGCCTACGTACAATATGTGGGAGCGCTAGCCAATCAGGGTTTCCGCTAGGATTTTTTCTCGCCGGTCAAATGTCAGGACAGAATTCATTTTACCCGACAAATTTGAAACTTACCGGTCATGTTTCAATAATGATAATAATAATTGTGTAGCAGAGTTTCCGTTAGCAGGTAATTACCGGACTATGACCGGATATGCTGATATTTAAAACTCAGTTAATTGGAGTCATTTTTCTATCGCTTCAGTTTATAATCGTAACAGATGGAAAAATTTAGATTCATTTTTCAATAAATGATTCCACAAACAACAAACAACATCATTATTATATTCAAACAAACTAATTGTAATAGATGAAGTACATTATTCAAAAGTTTACATTAACTTTGAATAATAACACGGGAGAAACGGATCCTCTCTCTCCCTCTCCCTCTCTCCCTCTCCCTCTCTCGCTCTCTCCTGACAGCCCGTCAGTTTCTCATGCAGCGCGCTAAACAGTGGGCTTATGCCAGGTGATTATGCAGCGGCTGATCTGATCTCTCTCGGGTCCGGTTACACTTCACTTGCGTTTATGTCCATATCGATCAGATCCAGCTCTCCTGATCGGCCTTTATAGAGAGCACAGATCAAACTATTAAGAGTGAATATCGGCCGATAATGACTGGCGGCTGATCGATCGGAGCATCCCTAATTATTAGCGGACATTTTGACCGGCAGGTTTTGAATTTACCGGTTTTTATTACATTTTACCAGCTAAAAACCGGTAATTACTGGCTAACGGAAACCCTGCAGCCAATAGAAGTGAATGTGTTACATAGTGATGTAACTATGTTATGGAAATAAACAAAGGACTACAATTGAGGTGTTTCAGGCAGGAGGGCGCGGTGTTGTGGTGCTTTGCAGATAATTTAGATGCACAAAAAACCTATAAAACACACTACAGTAAAGATAAAAACCCAAAAAGCATAATAGGGCCCCTTTAAAGATGTTTTCATTCAGCAGTAAGACTGAACCAGCTGTGCATGTATTATGGGCCCCATAAAACTGTCCTCACAGCTGAGGGAAACAGCTGTACATGTATGACAGTTACACTGCGATACAGGTCACATTGATACAGGTATACATAATGATTTTTATTGAAATGCTAAAAATTCAAGGCTCATCCAACAACCAGTGTCAATGAATACTACAATGTACAGATACCACAAATAAAAACATCAATTTCATATATCACAAAATGTTTTCAGTAAATAAAAATGTTTATAGATTTTTTTTCTTTCCAAGAAAAACATAAATAATACAAAATACAAGCACAATAAAAGTATTACATCATACAAACCTGAGGCCCGGTGTTCCTCAGTAAAAGGATAACGCAGACAACGCAGGATAAAGAGATTAAGTCAGAAAATGATACCATCGAGAGGATAAAGGGTGAACCACATCGGACATCAAAAGGTAATCCTATTCATTAGTTCAGAGTATTTTCCAATCAAATGTTATACATCCATGCAATATACACAAATGACAGTCATCTCTTATTCAACGTGACCTTCCTCTATCCTACACATCTGAAACATGGTTCAATAATCTTCCCTTTTTCATGAATAAAACACATAATACACACAACACAATAAAAGACCAACCGAAAGGGAAGAAAAGTTTCAAAATGTAACTGAATTCCAAGTCCAAAAAACAAAGATGTATTGTCTTTTGACCTCCAGAGCCATCCACAATGAGGGATTGAGTGCAGGGACACTGCCAGGGTTAAACAAATGTTCCTCCTCGTTGGAAAGGTTAGAGTTTAAATTGTGTCGTTTAATCTGGAGCTCACTTTGAGAGGTTTGAGTCTGTGCCAGCGTCAGTTCAGACGTACTGCTCTTTGGGAAAAGTGTACGCCGCCACTCCCGGAGGAGGAGAAGACATGCCCGGTACAGATGGGTATTTAAAGATGGCCATGGTGTGTGAAGGTGGAGAGAAGGTATTTTTTGGCGTGCTGTTGCCGCTGCTGCTGGTGGCAGGGGTTGGTTGTGAGGAAGGGTAAGGGTGCTGGGGGAGAAATGAGAGAGGAGGGTTGATGGGAGGGGAGTAGGGCTCTGGGTAATCCTCCTTGTTGCAGGCCAGTCTGTAGCTCACATAGTCTGCTGTGTTGGGAAGCTCTTCGTAGAACCGCCCTGCGTGCTGTGGAGAAATTAGACACATTTGTTCAAACTCACATCCACATTATAAATGTTCTTCTAAGAATCTACCTGTCTCAGTTCGAGTTAAGATGTGTATTTCTTATCTGTTTTTCAATTGTACTTAACACGTATCATTTTATTCTTTAAATCCTATAATCAGAGTTTCCTGACCAAGTGCTACAGAGCAATGTGTAATAGATGGGAGTGCCCATTCCCTTTGAGTTCAGCATTGTTTGAAATTGGATAACATTTTTTCTTAGATTTAATAGCTCCAATAAAACAAATTAATTTTACATTTTGTCGTGATAAATGATGTTATGACAGACCCCTTAAATACATTCCTTCTTATACATTATGAACATATTACACAGCTTCAATTAATATCAACATAAACAATAGTGTAATAAGAGTGCTGTGTATTTTCACACATCTGGGCTGATCTCCAAAAAACACACAGAATATGGCTACAATTATCATTAAAAATGACTCCAAAACAACTCTATATTTACTTCACAAATATGTTTTGTAAATAATGATTGGGATATCAGAGAGGTAAATGTCAATGAGAGACAGAAGATCTACTTGGGCTGTTGTTGTTTTTGTTTAAATGAGTGACTAGTTCAATTACACCTTTGTTATTGACACACAAAAGGCCTTTTTCACAGCAGACATCTTAACATGCCATACTAGGGAAAGCACAGGTGTTGTTGATAACATTCAAGGTGTCTATTCAAGTGTCCCATAAAGGACTGATGGTGAGCCAGCCTGCACAATACCAGGACCCTCAAAGAGGAAGCTGCTAAATGGAATTCAGCCATCATTCATTTTATTATTAGCACTGCCTTTTCTGCTGTGACATGTCGAAATGTTTTCTGAGAAAAGAGCCTGAAAGAGTTTGGTGACCTCACATGTTTGCAGCACGCATCTAATCAGTGGTCAGCCAAGAATGATTTAATCACCTTTGTCAGTGTACAGACTTCTGCACCTTTTTTTCTTCATAACTACAAAAAAATGTGCAAAAAATATTATATTATTATACAGGTTAGCAAGACACAAATGGTTAAAATACCAGAAGGGAGTCTTAATTAATAAAATAACGGATTTGCACAGATTTAACCTACACACTTCAGATAAAACAAAAGGTGCCATTTTAAAAGCAGCTGCAAAGACTGAAATGCATCGCTACCTGCGTTTCCAAGCATATAGGAAATATGTTGGTGCCCCTGTGCTAGTTTCACCTTTTTAAATGACGTAATATGTAGATATTTGGGTAATAAAATGAGCCTCTGTTTAGGCAAATGACCTTAATTGCCCTAAATCCAGTTCACACAGATCAGTGCAACAGCAACACGCGGTAACACTGAGGTTGTTAGCAGTTTTTCATTTTTAAAGGACACCACGCCCGGAGTATTAATGGAAAAGGTTTAAATCCCAAATCTCTCGGACAGGTTTTAATTTGTCTCCTGCTTCTACACCTCGTCGCTCAAAGTCTAAAAGCATTTCTCTCTGCGTTTGTTCTGCCTACTGCCTTCTTGGCACAAAGGCAACTTAAATAATGAATAATCGCTATCAGCTGCAAAACCTTATGGCTAGTTTCCGGAGTCCATTCTTTGTGATTTCACACGTTTATATTTTAGATATATCCTCTGGGACCGTGTTCACAAAGGCTCTTGTCTTTTCACTGGGCGTAACGGTAAATGGCCCTAAAAGTTACTTTTTTGCTCCCTTTACCGTGTTTTTTTTATGTCTACAGTGATTGGTTGTGAGTGAAAGTGAACTAAAATATAAACACACAATAGCATGAGGAACAAATTAAATCATATGTGAGAAAGAACCATAAATATGATTTTTCTGTAGTAGTCGCATTCTGTATTATTATTATTATGAGCTACAAATGACTGTACTACTTAGACAGCCTCAGCATGTCGGTGATAGCATTCATTTAATCGTTAACTTATTCTACAATTGCGATTTACTTTTAGAACTGCAATGATTGGCTGAATAAATACCACTACAATTTTACGATATGTGGTGAAAATTCAATCTGGATTTAGGATCACTGGCTCGTCTGAACATGTGATATGTAAATTACAAACACAACACGTGGTTACCTGGATGTCGTCTGCTGGTCTTTTCCTTATCGTCTGGGAAAGTTTTGTGGACGGAGAGTCATTTCTGAACAAAGAGAATAAAAGTTAGAAGATGAAGAACATAATAGAGGATAGATGTTGGGACAAAAAAGGGAGTGTTTCCTTACGAGGAGCTGCCTTTTTTACTTCTGATTTTGAGCACCAGCACTGTGATAGTAATGCCCATAAGCACTCCAGCAGCCAGCAATAAGGCGACTACGCTGATGACATCACCCGTTGCTATCTGCGGTAAAGGCTTTTCTAAAATGAAACATACGTTATAAAACATTCCAGCAAACATGTTCCTTTGTTCACAGAGGCGTTGGGGCTATGAAATGAATCCAGACTCAGGATTAACGTACCTATAATGCTGACTTCCACAGAGCCTGATCGGGTCCCGATGCTGTTGGTTGCGTCACACACGTAGGTGCCCTGCAGGTCGTATGTGATCGGCCCCTTCAGGGTCAGGACGTTGTCTCGGATCTCAGCATTGCTCGGTATGGAGCCATTAACCCTGCAGAAAATACAAGAAATGTAAACGTCAACAAGAAGTGCACACAAGTTATTCATCTTAGAGTATCTTCCATCAATATTTTATATCCACTGAGTTCTTTCATTTAAAGATGCAGTGGCCTTAAATGTTTTGAGCTTTGTTTGCTAATTGCATTGTGGAACTTCAATATATGTATCCCATTACAACAAGAGAGAATTAACAAAACAGAAGCAGACAACAACCACATAGTACAACTGAAGACCTGGGGCCTATACTGCGAACCTGGTTCAACCTAACCTGGATATGTTTGAGTTAGCCGGTTGGCCTAATCCAAAACATACGCGCTCTCGCTAAACTGTCCTACGACGCTGGTTATCAAGTGGATCGCTCAAGCCAGCCGTGTCCTATCTAGTTAGGTGCGCGTTCACATGAAAGGGGTGGTATCTGGAGCATTCGACCAATCACAAACATGGAGAAGCGCACTGACAGCGCAGCGTCATACTTCCTGAATGAAAAGTGAACTTTAATACTAGTCAAAAATGAAGAAGTTAAACTTTAAACATCCATGACTTAAACACTTTATCCAGGATAAAAGCCACATAGCTGCACCTGCAAGGTGAATACAGCTGGTAAAAGAAAAAGTGTTTGAATGCGTACATTAACAGGTTTATGATATCACTGCCCGTCTAAAACACGATCTGACTTCAATTATATTTGTCTCGAGTGTTTCGTCAACTTATGTGTTGCTTAAAATAATACTTCTGCATACAGTATGTGACACTGTGAGTGTTGCACGGCCAGATACGGCTCAGCTGACTCAGAAAAGGAGATATATGATACATTATGAAGTGATATGCCGCGGACTGTACTTAATGTACTCTGATCCGGTTACTTATGTTGTGGCCGATATTTAAGTAAGCTTTCTTAACGCTAATGTTATAATAGTCAGATTGCTCTGAAGATGGGAGGTGATATTCTATTAATGTTCCCGTTCACACAGTCGGTGGTTTTTGCCGGCCGTCTTTCCTGCGACGGCAGTTTTTCTGTATTTCCTTTCTCCTGTAATATGACTTGATCGCTTTAAACTCCGCACACTGAACTCTGATTGGTCAGCAGGCGGTGCTTTCACTGAGTTGAGCTCTTAGCCTGCAACCTAACCTGGTCCCGACCAGGTTAGCTGCTTAGCATATATTATCATGGAGATCTAGCCTGCTAAAAAGAGAACCAGCTTCGGATGACCGGAAAGCCGGAGTTTTCCCTGAATTTAGCCGGCTAAGCGAAAATCCTGCTTCGCAGTATACCCCCCTGGTTCACCTGTATACTTGTTGACAGTTAAGGAAAACATGTTATCATCGGAAGTATAACACAAAGTCTCAGGGAAGAAAGTACTCTCCAATATGATTCATATATATTTATATTTTCTGACCCATTTTCAGTGAACATCAATTCACAGACACAACACAGCCTCCATGATACATTGTGATAGAGCATTTTAGCTTTGACAGTAATTCATAGTGAAACACAAACAGCTGTACTCACAGTCTCCACTGATACAGAGAGACGGTCGGGTTGGCATCGGCTTGGCAGCTCAGCTGGACGTTCTCTCGGTTCAGGTACCAGTTTCCATCGTACCCATCCACCACAACATCTGGCTCATCTGGTACGAACAAATAACAGAAAATGATATTGTAATTGTGTTGATATTTGACCGGAGCTTATTGTTATGTGTGTAAAACACTTACACTGAATATCGAGGGTGACACTGTCAGTGAAGACCTCATCGTTGTAGGAGGTGACGCAGGTGAGCATCTCCTTGTGTGTGTCTTTGCTGGGCACCAAAACATATTCACTCTGAACAGTAAACGTCCCGTCGGAGTTCCTGTACTCCCGGTTGGTCGCTTCCCCCGGCACCCTAGTCTCCCATCTGCTCACATTAATAAGGAATCAGGGTCACGACACAGAGATACATCGATAATTTGTAGTTAAGTTGGATTTAAAGGTCACCTATTATGCAAAATCCACTTTTTATGTCTTTTATACATAAACATGTGTCCCCTCTGTGTAAAGAGATTCTGAAAGTTTCAGGACAAAAAATATTCGCTTTCTTTTTGTCCTGATCCATTTATATAACAACCTGTCTGAAAATGAGCTGATCAGATTTTGGCCACTTTATGATGTCATAACGAGTTTTTGGCTTGTGTAACCATTAGCCAATCACCAACCAAGGTAACACCCCCCCACCTTATCACCTGAATCTCCTCCTAGAGCACCATTGAGTTCTTTTTAACCAAATATCTCTCAGAGGGGCGTGGGGAGGGGCTCCTTATTTTCATCTAAAGTAACAGACAGAGAATCAGCACATTTGAAACAGGGCTGAAACAGAGGGGATTATGGGATGCTACAATTATCTGTTTGGTATTTAGAGCCAAACACTTCAGAGACATGTTTTGTATATATATCTGAGAACTATAATATATTGAAGAAAAACAATATAATAGGGGACCTTTAAACAGCTAGAGGTGTTGTTAGAGAATATTTCTTCCTTATTCCTAAGTGTCAAAGAATAATTTTCCCTTACTCCTAAAATATTTAACATTTTCTGTGTGTTGACATTTACGATCAGCCCTGCTCCTTATCTTCCGTAAGGAATATGATAATGCAGTCGTATGTTGATACTATAAGTTGTATGGTTTGACCTAGCGGACATAGGGGGTTTACGCTAAGCTCCACAGATGTGAGAGACATCTCCTGTGTCTGCAGATGTTTACGCCCATCCCCAATATGTGGATTTGACTCTCTGTAAACTAGTTAAAAGGTCTACCAAGATGCGAGGCTGATCAGAATTGACATGACAACCCACCCGTGCAGTCAGAACCTTTTGCTGCTGTGACTTGTGATATGAATTCTCCGGCCGTTGACTTGTAATAAACTACCAGTGTTTGACATCAAAGTTCCAACTCTCCTGTGTCTCTCTGAGTCCTGACTCTCCATTGCTGCAGAAGTTTCCCTTACAGGTGTCACCACACAAGCTCAGTGATAATACTTTTAAGTGTATATAAACACACACACACCGTCCACACACACACACACACACACCTGATGGTACCGGCTGGTTTTCCGTTGGCACAGGTGCAGGTGGCCACTGGTGTTTTTAGATTGGAGGAACGAGCCACCAGCGTCGGCGTTGACAGACTAATCTGAGTAGTTGGGCGAACTGAGGGAAGTAAAATAAACACAAGCATTAAGTTAACGTAGCATGAGAATATTTTTAATAAAATGAATGAGAATTAAGTTTATCTCACAACAGCATATTGAATGGCCTGACAGATAAAAGCTTTAACGTTGACGTTGTTTGGAAACGCAGACTAATGTTCTATTCATACAAATGTCAAATTACGTATGTGGTGTGTTCCTGCATTTGGTAGTATCTACATTTTGTGTACGCAGGTCGTCGCAGGAATGCCCAGATGTATACTAGAATAGCAAGTGTTAAAGTCTATGAAACGTGAGCTTATTTACTCAACTGCATACTGCATTGCATCTCGGTGCCTTTAGGTGGCCATCAATCATGTGTGTTTTGAGACAGTCTAAACACTGGTAATCTGCGACTTTCTTGAGTTTGAATTGTTTTTTGGAACATTTAAATTCCCGATATGTGGTCAGTATAATAAGGCAAGGTCTGTTTGATAATTACTGAAATGTATGTTTTCGATGATGTGAGGGTGTCACGGTGAGACGGCCTACAGATGTATAGTCTATAGACACATATTATATGTACAGTGCTGGATTTGACAGATAGACATATATTAATCATTTGTTAACATAATCTATTTTACAAAATCCATTTGCACACTACAAAGGAGTTTTGAAAATCCATGAAAATAATGGAATGGAATAACGTAAAAATCATGATTTCTGCATTAGAAAACTGCATATTTATATAACAAATATATATCCTAAAATAGTTATTTAAAATAAAAAATGTCTAAATCAACGAGGGATACTTTATGTTTCAATGCCTTAGGGATAGACATTTAGGAAAAGATGTCACGCGCAATGCTTGATATGAATCTGCATCTAGTCCATGGTAATATTAATTTAGCATTAAGACTGAAATCAAGTGGAAACTGCTGGTCCTACAAACCTAGCCTACAAACACCTCTAAAACTGGTCTTAAACTGTATCAGTACAGTTTGAAATTGAAAAAGATTTCAAATGGTGATTTGTATTATGTGCATTCACATTAAACACCCATCAGATATATCTGAGATTAACGGTCTACCTGTATCTCACTGTGGGATCAGCTCCTCTTACCGTACACAGTGAGGTTTACTGTGTTTTCTCTGTTTCCTGCAGGGAACGTGGTGTATTCACAGATGTAGGAGGACTCGTCGGAGAGGCGGAGCGTGGAGAAGGTGATGGTGGTGTCTTCCAGAGACGGAGTCCGCCTCCTCACTGCTCCATTCTTGAATGTGACTCGGTCCCTGAAGGGCGGGGCCACGGACACGCCCAGCGAGGGGTTGGCGATGGCCACGTTCTGCTTCGTGCCATTCACCAGCTTCTGCCACGTTACCTTGAGGAAGAAGGATCGGAGAAATTAAGAAGTCCTTAAGTGAAGACAACCTCTGATATGAATCACAGACAAATTCAACAGTAACATTAGTTATGTATTATTGAGAAGGCAGTGGTTTAAGTCCATAAGGACTGCTCATATTTCAAAAGCAAACCACACCTTCTTTAGAATGTTTTTCTACCACACAGGCAGCCAGTGGTTTTCCTTCATGGCATTACTGGATACATTTCAAACTTGCTTGTATTGTTTTTAGGCGGCAGTGTTGTAGTCAAGTCACCAATTCACGAGTCCAAGTCACTCTCGAGTCACCACTCTTCGAGTCCGAGTCCAAGTCTGAGACATCAAGGGAGAGTCGTAGTCGAGTCCAAGTCCGAATCACCCAAGGAGTGTCCAAGTCGAGTCCGAGTCATCATTACAGTGCTTTCGTGTTATTGGCTGAATCTTTATTTATTGATTAGATCACGTTACTCTGATGATAGTGTTCAAGACAGCCTATATGTCTGAACTCGATCCTTAGAGTAATGTGTTACGGAGCCTTCTCTTCAATATTGTTTCCACATAACGAGCATTTTGCGCTGCTCTTTTCCAATGTGGAAGCAGAATGTGTGAAAGCCTACAGCACAGCATACAGCACGATGCAGGGTGTGTCTCTAGACATCTTTAGACTGGAATAGCGGGGCCCAGTACGTGAACTCGCCTCGCTGGTGCACACGCCAGGATAGAGGACATCAGACTCCAGAGAAAACGTGCTCAAGTCGAGTCCGAGTCATCGTGGGGGAAAAAATTCACGAGTCCAAGTCATCGTACGCGAGAATTCCAGAGTCCAAGTCATCGTGCGCGAGAATTCACGAGTCCAAGTCCGAGTCGCGTCAATCGGTGCGCGAGTCCGAGTCGAGTCACGAGTCCCGAAAATCGGCACTCGAGTCCGAGTCCGGGACTCGAGTACTCCATCTCTGTTAGGCGGTGACTGAAGTAGTGGCTTTCCTAAGTTTTATGGTCTAACTGAAATTATAACAATTTCCTGGAAAATGGGAAATGCGTTCTTTTGCCGGTCGTGAAAACATTTAATTGGCTAAAATATGCTGAAATCCACAAGTTCACGAATGAGTACCTGTGATATCTTGACGGGCGGGGAGCTGTTGATGAACCGACAGCGGAGATCCACCTTTGAGCCAATATACCCCCACCTCCCATCATCCATTTGCACACTCTGGCCATTCATTCCTGGAGGAGAAACACAAAAATACATTTTTAAAGAGGTGTTTGTGCATGTAAATGGTCTGCAAAGGCCAAATCCCCAAAGTTCCCTCCAGAGGGAGCTTCTCTCCAACACACTCCCCTGCCTGAAACGCCTCAATTGGACTTTCATAACATAGTGACGTCACTATTGAACTCACAAGCTGCTTTTGGCTTGGGCTCCAACACATTGTACGTGACACATTGTACATTGTACATTGTACGTGTTTGACCAATCACAACAGAGCCGGCCAGCTAACCAATCAGAGCAGACTGGGCTCTGGTTTCAGACAGAGGGTGAAAGGAGGTGCTGCAGCACAGGCAGTATGAGAAAAATAAAGAACTCTTTTTTGTATTAAAGCATGTAAACATGTAGAGGCACAAAATACAAATTCGAACCTGAAAATGAGCAGAATATGTCTTTTAAATACTTTCACACACAAATGCACATTTTGTTGGCAGCATCAGACTGGCACTCTCTAAGCTGTTCACAGTCAGCACAGCACGGTTGAGCTGATAAAGTGCGCTGAGCTGTCAAAGACACTACATTTCAGCAGCGTGAGAGGTGAGTTGAGGTCGGAGGTCATGGATTAGAGTGAGGTATAAATAAGCACGATTGTGGTTACTGTTACCACTGCCTTACTGATCCTTTTTAACAAATCCAGAGCATCAACACCCACTTTAACACGTGCGTTTGTCAGATTTACTGTAATTCACATCATGATTCCAATAGTAGGTTATGAAGAATACATCTACTGTTTTTCACTATGCAGGATGAATAACAACATTATACTGAACAATACAGCTCAGAACAATGGATGCTCTCATTCTCATACATACATGAATATACAGTGTACACACAGACACAGACGCACGCACACACACACACACACACACACACACACACACACACACACACACACACACACACACACACACACACACACACACACAAATCGTCATTAATCTCTGATTAAAATATAAAATGTCTTGCCTTCAATATGTCTTTGTAACTTCTGTCTTTTTTATAAAGTAATCCTTTTATTTTGTATAGTTAATCCATTTAAAACCCCTCTCCCTCTAGGCTTTGCAGCCACCAAATAATATATACAGTATAACACATGGATATGCATCCGTCATTCAAACTGCTGCCAGTTAAATTATAGTTTAGAACGTTTTTAAAGTATATCAAAGCTATTAAAGTATTCTCAATATATGTATTTGAAATGAAAAATATTGCTTTTGAATGCAGCCTTTTATCACTAAATTTGGAACCTGTATAATACTGGCTAATAGAGTAAACGTTTTGCAAGTTATAAACACTATACACCGTTTTTTCACCAAGATCATGTGAGCTCTGTCAGCTTCCTCCCAAGATTTATTTGGCTTCATAATTAATTTTCATATGAACAACCATTACACAGAAGCAGTAATTGGCAAAACAAATCTTAGATCTAAGACTCCCTTCATGACACTAAAGTAGGCCTCTTGTTAGAGTCACACAACAGAAGGTGGAAAACACTCTGTTGCAAATAAAGAGTAATGTATGTGTGACGAAGTGGCACAAATGTCATGGAAAGTATGTAGTAAGAGCGTAGCTTGGGTTTAGTCAGAAAAATAAAATGTTTCTTCAGATGGTTACTTACAACTTTCTCAAATTAGACAACTGGAAATAATGCTAAGTGAATACAGACTGAATTAAACAGTGTATGCCACACCCAGGGGCGATTTCCATGTTTGACATATTGTATATAAAGCAACAACATATAGACAGGGGGCAATAGTTCAGGGTTCATCACATAATTCAATAGTCTTATATTAATAATGGAGGGGTATTGATTAGTATTGATCAGTCCATTAGTGTTTATGTTGTCTTTTTCCCAAAGGCAGCTGTTAACTCCAGGCTGTTAACCAGAGGGAATGATTTAACCTATCAACAGTATTATCTTGGCATCCCAATATTTTTGTCAGAGCTGTGGAAGAGCTTTTTTAGCAGACAGTATACCAGTAGAAAAGTAATGATGTATTTATGTAACATATAAATAATGTTTTTTGTGGAAATGTTTTATGAACTTGAATTGACATGGACTGAACTCAAGCAGAACAAGGGTCAGTACCCTCTTTCTTTCTGACATTTTAAACCTCTAACTCTGTAGTTTAATATAATCTGAAATTAACGGATACAATCTGTCCATTGTTTTTTTCTTGTTCTCTTGACTCTAATCATGGTGCGCAATTTGTTACATCAACAGGTTTGAGAGTGCTCGCAAAATGGCATTAAAACAATCGTATTCATGTTTAAATGACTTTACCGGCACTAGCCTGATTGCATTGTGGGTAATGTAGTTGCCAGGTGTTGAAAAAGAGAGAAGTAAAATATGTTTGTGGTTCTGCTGCATCAATTTTTTTTTTTAAACCGTTAATCATGAATCTTACAATACTATAGGAGAGCTACAGTAAATGCTAAATCGGTGGAGTACTCTGTTTAATTTGGATGACTTGTAACAAGCCCTGACAACGCCATAAACCCGTGTTTCCCCAGTCACAATCCATTAGATCTGTCCGTACAACCAGCCGTCACTCTCCTGATAGGCTTAGACCAAGCTTAATGTGTGGCGTGACCCAGGGGTCAATTATGGGTCCCATCCTGTTGTCTGTGTACCTGCTGCTATATCTCTCGCTGAATCCCTAGACTAGAATACAAATCAGAACAGATTGAAAAAAATGTTTTGCAGAACAAATATATAAAACCTTAAATAAAGCTGCTGCCTTAACTGTACACACAATTTCTCAAAATTGACGTAAAATAATTTTTAAATCGGATGTCAAAAATCTTGCCATAAAGACAGACCTCTCTTTAAATTTTGAGCATCCTGGGAATTCATTGCTGCAGACCGGTTTCTTTCCAGTACAGTATATACAAATTACAACATATTTGCAAACCTAAGAATTTGCAAAAAGCCATTCATGCTTTTATTACATCTCAACTAGTCCAGAACTCCAAGACTTTTAACTGAACCAATATACAATTGGGGTTTCTTTTCCCAGACATATTTCTACATTAATAATCGATTCAACCTAATAGAGAGAACAACTTGAATTTTATGTGTACAGTTTAATTGTGTGTGGCAGATCCCTAAAACACGTCTTTATTTTAAGAGACCTTTGGACTATAACCTGCTAAGGGGTGAATAAGAAGTCTTCAGCCCTATGTTAGAAATGGCATGATGACAAACAAAATCCTTTAAAAACGAGGTGAATAAAGGTCAACCACAGACTGAGCCTTAGCGAGGAAACGGAAAGTCCATCAGCTTTGAAATACAGGAGACTTAAGTTCTTTGCAAACCCGCAAATCTCTCTAAACACCGAGAATACAGATGGATTCCCACAGTTCAGTTTAACCTTCCATAAACCAGCAGAAATCAACAAATCTCTCACAAGAATAAGACCCTGTGATATTCAAACTGCAGGTTGGCTTTGCAACCACCTACAACGTTTGAGAAATGTTAATGATTATCTGGCTTCATAGGTAACTTTGAGATATTAAATCAGCATCTCACAAGATCACAAGAATTAAAATTAA